>NC_082664.1:10902500-11005000 GCF_025265405.1 Mesoplodon densirostris
ATGTGTCATTCCTCTCTTTGTGGATGTAATTGTTTTCCAACTGGCTTGTTCCTCAGGTAACCCGATGTTGACGGCACTAATGCAATTTTCATATCGAAATGTTGTTCTAGGGGGAGGGTGTCTATTTCACTTAGGCTCGTTGAAACCCAATCTACAGGAAAGGAGGTTATAACAGAATTGGAGGTTAAATTTCATTTGCTGATTTAATAAAAACTAACAGGATGGATTTGGGGATATTTCATTAATCTTTCTTTCCTTTCAGTGCAAAGGAAATTAAGTTCACTCTAGTTCAAACTTTGTTTCACTCTTATACAATAGGCTGCCAATGTCCACTTTCTCTCTGGCAAGTTAAAACCTAATTAGTCACAGAAAATTCTTCCCTGACCCTGTCACCGGGAGCAGACGAGGAGACGCATGCTTGTGCACGCGCGTGCATACACACACGTACACAGACACGCGTGTGCACACACACACTGCCACCCTTTGCTGAGTCCTGCTTTTATTGTCAGTGGCCATTAAAACCTGGGGGTGATGACATGCTAAAAATGTATTGACAGGACACGAGTTTTGCAGAGGCTCCTTGTCACGGCTTTGTCATGTGATGATTAGAACTTCCCTAAGTGTGTCTGTGTCACTTGCGGGATGGGCTGGGATCCTTTCGAAATGGACAAAGAATATCTTTTCAGTTATAGGCACCCCCTACTCTATGGCATCATGCTTTTAAATGTCAACTCTGAATTTTTACTCTGCTGAGTAATTTTCAGGGGGGAACTATGTAAAGCAGGAAGGTCTAAGGAAAGGGCCCTAGGCTTGGGGTCCAGGGACCCCCTTTTAGAGCCCCGACTCGGTGGATTATTCGCTGTGTGATTTGGCGTAAGGGACCTAATCTCTCTGAGCCTGGGTTTTCTCTTCGGGAAAATGGGAATAAATAATGCCTGGTCTACCTGCCACAGAGAGAGATGTGAGAATCAAATATGGACCTTTAGGGTTCAGGCCAGTGGCCGCCCCTCGGAGTGGTCTACTCTGGTCAACCCAGAACCCCTTTTTTGGTCCCCTTCACACAGTTCTGTACATAGTGTTGGCTGCTGTCGACTGCGCCTCCCTTACTCCCACGTGTGAGCCCCAGGAACTCTGGTGGGACCGCTGCCTGTGCCCCACTGTGTACCCAGCACCTGGCCCTGAGGCTGAGACGTGGGAGACACCCCGCAGGTGTTTCATGCATGAGTGGATGTGTGCCCAGAGACGAGCTTTTAAACTATGATGTGTTGAGGTGACATCGTAGTCACCGGGACAGCGAGACATCGTCATAAAAACAGGATGTGTTTATGGCAGATTTGCATCTGGGTATTTCTTGGTTGTCTGGGATCGGCAGCCTTGAGGGCCCTTGGAGTTTTATAGATGTAACGAGGGCTCTAAGCTTTCAAGCCTCTACTCTGAAGGTAGATGGTATTCCTTGTATTTACAAAGATTCCAGGATAGAAACCATTACCAGTTGAGGGGGCAGCCGGAGTTCCTTGTGTGTGGAAGTGCTTTGTAATGTAGAAAGTGCCCCATACGTGGATGTTTTACAATCCCATTGTGAACAGAGTGGAGGGTTGGACACAGGCCTGTGGAACGGCCTCCGGGCTTGATGTATCAGCCTTCTTGAGGGGGGCATGGTGACAAGAAAAGTGAGGAAAGACAAGTCCAGGCTGAATCCCCGGCTTGCTGCCTATTATGAACAGTGGGGTCTGGGTGGGTTGCTTAATCCCCCTGGGCCTCAGTTTCCTCATCTGTAAATTGGGGATAATGATAATGTCAGTTTCAAGGAACTGTGTGGGGATTACGTGAGATACTGTGTGAGAAGCATGTCCAATTTCTCAAAGCAAGTCTTTAGAAGCCTCTTCCTGCCACAAAAATCTGCTGAGCCCAGTGCCCTAGCGGGAGTTCTGGTCCAAAAGGTCTGCTCTGCCATTGGACTGGGTCCCCTTCAGCCTTGTCCCTGCCGCTCACAGCCAGAGGTCACCCCATCCGCCACCCTGCCTGATAATTGGTCACTGTGTGGACCCAGCTTTGGGGTGGGGACCAGTCACCCACGTAACATTTTGTATCCTCTCTTCCTTGCTTTGGAGCGTTTCCACTCCGCCTCTTGCACTGCGAGGAATAGACCTTGTAGCCGAAGCACCAGGGGTGAGGAGAAGACCCAGGGCCTCAGTGAGCAGCCAGGAATTTTTCTCCTCATTTGAAAGGTGGGCCTAAACGTGCAGCAAGACCTCCTTGTCCCGCAGGGTCACACTGGAGGAATAAAATGGACTAACACAGGTAAAAGCACTTTAAAACGATGCTGCACAAGGCACATTAAGAGTTTCAGTTCATTAGTTGTCCTTCTGGGGGCCTGCAGTGCTGGGCTAGGCATGGGGTTGGGGGCAGGGAGTAGTCAGTGAATAAATGATAAATAATACAACGTGGTGACTATTACTAACCACTTATTATAGGCCAGGCACTGGGCTGTGTCCTTCATTGCATGAATCCCCATATGAGGGAGGTGCTAGTATTACTAGGCCCATTTTACAGATCAGGAAGCTGAGGCTCAGAGGCCACATGGGTTTGGAGGCAGCAAAGCCAGGGCTTAAGCTCTGGTGCCTGCTACTGGCCTGTGTGGTGTCAACGACTGCAGGGCTGTGATACCAAGGGTAGAGGCAGGAAGAAGCCTGAGTTACAGGGTTTGAACTTGGTCTTGAAAGGAAAAGGGGAGTCGACTGCATAAGGAAGATGGGGGAGGCTCTTCCAGGTGCAGGGACAGACTTCCTCTACCTCAGTCCCCCTCTCCAACCTCCTCCCCAACCCCTCCCCGGGTAAAGCCAGGCTGGTCCTCATCTCCTGGAGGACCTTCTCTGCCGTGCACCCAGAATGCTCCTCCTCTTTGGCCAAGCCCCGCCCACCCTCCCAAGTCCAGCTCAAGCCTTGCCTTTTCCGGGCAGGCTTCCTAAACCCTCGAGCCTCACCCCTTTGCCATGAACCTGCCACCCCTTGTGGCAGAGGGAAAGAATGAATGAATGAGGTCAAGAGAGCAGAGGGAAGGCCGGGAGTTTTGGGAGGTGGAGACCATCGTCAGAGCCGTGACAAGGAGAGTCAAGGGGTTTCTAGAAAAGGAAGCTCCAAGCCAAGCCAGTCACTGGGGGATGACGTCACTGGGGGATGACGTCGCTGGGGTCAGAGGGGATGGTGAAACTGAGCGCATCCCCTTCTCCTCCTGGGCCCCCAGCCATACTGAGCCCGATGTGGCTTCAGAATCCTTCTCAGCCCGAGGCACCAGCAATAAGCACGACACAGCACCTTTGTGTAACTTGGTACATATGCCAGTCACCATTCTAGGCGACTGAAGTCGTACATACACAAGTGCACCAACCCCATGAGACAGGTACTAAGGTTTATCTCCATTTCATAGATGAGGAGTGAGAAGTCTAAGGCTCGTGGACCTTAAGGGACTTGCCCAGTGTGACTGGGACATGTTGCAGGGCTGGGACACAGGCTCAGACAGATGGGCTCTGAACCACTTCACCAGGGGCCTTGTCAGTTAGCAGGGGACAGGAAATGTACTGGTCAGTCTTGGACTTGATCATAATGTGGATTCATTCATTCATTCATTCATCATCTAACCTCAGCACCCCACCCCCATCCACTATCTATCACTTCACCTGCTTTATTACCTTCAGAGCTCTTACAACTGAAATCATCTGGTTTGTTTAGCAGATTTTTTGTTTCCCGTTACCCACCTGCCTCTTCCCTCCATGGTGTGAGCTCCTGGGGGTCGAGACAGCGCTGCAGGCTGTGCATGGACCCCAGTGATCCATCCACATCTGTGTCCTGAGCCCAGGACACCACTGGACCTGTGCTTGGGGAGGACCTCAGGCCCCTGCTGGGTGTGAAGCACAAGCCAGCCTTTCTTGTCAACACCCTGTGGAGATCACAAAGCCCCCCGAGCACAGCATGAAGTCACCTGAAAGCAGTTAGCAATCAGCCACCCTCCTCAGGCAGCTGCAGCCCAACTGAGGCTTTCCCTCCAGCCCTCCCCTCCCCCCCACATCCCAATTTCTGGCAAGGAGGGAGCCACTCTCCTTGTCACTGGAACTGGGGACCACAAGATTCCCCTCCTTTCTTTTACCCGTGTCGAGGGTGTGACTTCTGATTCCTATTTGTGCAATTCAAACCTTCTGCCGAGACCCCCGGAGGCCCTTGAGTAGAGTCTTTTGCCACAATACCCACCCCTCACCGCCCTGCCTCTGATTCATCGGACATGCAGCTTCCTCCAGGAAGTCCTCCAGAATGCACCCCTGTCTCCCATCCTGTGCTTGTCCTGGTGTCTGTAATACACACGCTGTAATGTACATGCTATCGTTAGCTGGAGAGACGACGCCCTAAACTGGGAGCCCTTGGAGGGCAGGGACTCCTCTTATTCCATGCCCTGTGCGTAAGTGTACAGCCCACCTTTGTTTAGTGAATGAATGAATGAATAAATTTTGTCGGGGCACAGATCACATTTCGAGCCCACCTGGTGCTCACCTGTGCACCCTTCCAGCAGGGCTGGGGCAGCGGCTGCAATCCATCACCGTCACCTTCTCATTGGCCATCAGACTTAAAGCCTGGGGCTGGGGTAGGAGGCCCTTTCCTGGGACACAAGACAACATCACTTGACCCGTTGTCCTGCTGACAGTGCTCACCTCCCCAAAACACAGCCGTGGTGGATTGGAGCCACCACAGAGACTTGACAAGTGGGAGGGATAGCTTCCCTGTGTCCGCAGAAGGATGCATTGCTGAGGAAGGTGTTAGCATTCCAGCCACTCTCCAGATTCGATTATAGCTGATAACAATCACGGGGGACCCACTCTGCCAACGACAGCAATGCCAGAAGTGGCCTAATTCAATAGCCTGCTGCTCCGGCCTTGTTTACATATCTCAGGTACTGTCCAGGGCCCATGCAGGAAGGCGGAGCGCTCGGGTCCACAAGACAGACGCTGCTTTTATTAAAGAGCCAACGGAAGGGCTTTGGCACTGCAGGGACAGGGTTCCTACCCTGTCGGCACATTCCTGGCAGGCTGCTTGGGAAGACCAGCTTCTCCCCAGGGACAGCCACTTTCTCCTTGCTTCTTGCTTTCTTTTTTTTTTTTTTGCTTTTCATATCTTAAAAAAATTTATTTTATTGAAGTATAGTTGATTTACAACATTGTGTTAGTTTCTAGTATACAGCAAAGTGATTCGGTTCTACATATATATGCATTCTTCTTCATATTCTTTTCCATCATGGTTTATCCCAGGATACGGATTATAGTTCCCTGTGCTATACGGTAGGACCTTGCTGTTCATCCATTCTTTGTATCACAGTTTGCTTTCATTTTCAGGAGAGTCTCCCACCTGAAAATCCCGTCCTCTCCACAGCCTCCCACAGAGACCTGCCAACCCACTCACACTGTTGGGACTCAGGAAGGCGGAGGAGGCTGACAGGGAACTCAAGTGGTTTTTCCTGCCTCTCCCAGTGGTCCAGGCAGCAGGAGGCTTGGCCAGGGTCACATAGCTGGTCTATGGAGTTTCAGATCCAAGGAGCCTAGAGGATGGACCGTAGGGCTGCCAAGTGCAAGGCTGATTCCCGCCTCTGGGCACTTGTTCACCCTCACGTTTCATCAGAACACGTGCTCCCTCCCCTGCTGCCCCACGCTCGGCTCGCTCTCCTCCACAGCCCTGCCGGCTCAGCCCCAAAGCACAAATGTCTCAGCACTTGTCTGCCTCCCTTGGGTGGGGTTCTCCTTGGGCCGCCATCTCCGTGGGCCACGTTCCTGTGTGCTGGGTCCCAGTGGCCACACGCTGGGAAGCCAGGTGTAGCCAAAGCTGGCTGGGGCTGCCCTCCCCCCACCAAGTTGGACCATAGTTGGGTGAGCTCTTTGGGTTTTGCTGCGGCTGCAGGCTGGGATGCCCTCACTGCGTCCTCAACATCCCTGTGCGAGAGGCTTTAGTTCTGCCGACCTGGACTCAGACCTTCCCAGTCAGAGTGCCCACCCTCCCAGGTGAGGATGGGATGCTGGAGGCAGGGGCAGGAGCCATGAAGTCAAGACTCAGCCCTCCCCGAGAGGACCTGCTGCTTGGTGACACAGTGGTCTCGCCCAAGTGGGTCAGGACCCTGCAGGTTGGACCGAGGCCTGGGAAATCATCAGCGTTTATCATGCACCTGCTGTCTACTTGTCACCCCGTGCTCAGGTCCATGGGGGGACACAACCCCGTAAGAGTGATGAACACCTGCTAAAAAGTGAGTGGTGCTGGAAATGAAAAGTTTGTTGGTTTTGAAGATTTCTGCCTAATTCAAGGGTCTAACAGGTAAGTCTCAAAACATTTTGAATGAGAATGTTGCAAATATCGAGATCAAAATGTGACCGATATTATAGTAATTTAACCTCTTTTAAAGGCATCTCAACAGGTTTCTAGAAAAGAAAACTAGGGGGAAAATAACTTTTTTTAGTATGTTCACGATAAGCATAGGCTGATTAAAAACTAGAATTTTATACATACGATGAAAACATATATACAAATGTATATGTGTTGTGTAAATAATTTTCAACGGATAACCTTATACAGAAAACTAATCATGGAGCACATCTGCACACATCTTTGAATGTATAATCTACACATGTGTATATGATTCTAAGTGTGAATTTTACAAAATTCTTCTAAAGTTCTTCCAAAAGTCCTGTTCCCAGGTACAGAGATTTCTAGCACTCTTGAAACATAGGAAGCTGGCATCATAGCATAAATTCTAATGAAAACATAAATTAATGAGGAAGAATAGCCTAAAAATCCAATTGGTTTAAGAAGCCTTAAACTCTATCACCCATAAGCCCTCGACGGATAACAAAGGACTTGGAAGCTATTGTTCCCCACCCACTGGTGCCTCCAAAATCCAGGGTTCTCAGTCCCAGTAGGTGGGTGGCAAATGCCCAGCTAGGAGCAGGCAAGACAAATAGGAGGTGGGTTAACAGAGCAGACTCTGTGGAGGCAGGGAGACCCAATAAAGCCTTGGCGTTCGCCAGCTCGAGCTGCCATAACAAAGCACCACAAATTGGGTGGCTAACAACAGAAATTTATTTTCTCAAGGTCCCCGGAGGCTGGTCGTCAGATCAAGGTGTTGGCAGGGTTGGCCTCCTGTGCCTTCTTCTGTGTGTCTGTGTCCGAATCTCCTCTTCTTACAAAGAGACCTAGTCATATTGGATCAGGGCCCACCCTGATGACCCCATTTTAACTTAAGCACCTCTTTAAAGACCCTCCCTCTAAATACAGTCACAATCTGAAGTACTGGGGGTTAGGACTTCCACATCTGGATTTGGGGGGGGGGCGCGATCCAGCCCATAACAGCCTTGGAGAACACAAGAAGTATACCTGGATTCGGAGTCGGAAGGCTTGAGTTCCAGACCCAGCCTCCGTCCCTGGAAGCCCTGTGGGTTAAGACATTTCACACTTCTGAGCCTCCATTTTCCTATTTGTGAAACGGCCGTAATAATCTCACCCCACCTCTCTCAGAGACTTGCGGGAGAATCCAAAGATGTAAAGGATGCAAAAGTGCTTTATAAACTGTAAGGTGCAGTCTGTGTGCAAGGGGGTGGCAGGGGAGCCCTCTACATAGGGGTGCACAGAGGGGGTCAAAGCGGGGTTGAAATCCAGCCTCATCTCCTCTTGCCAGGTAGCATCGAGCACACGGCTGCATGGACCTGGAGAAAAGGGTTCCATTCTCTAATGCACATGAAGGTTCTGGAAGGTTCTGAAGGACAGCAGAAGCCTTGTTGGGGTGCGGAGGAAGGAGACGTGATTCTCTCCAGGAGAAGCAGAGCATGGCCTCCAAATCCTACCAAGTCCTCGTCCACCCAACCCAGGCCTTTCTCTCAAGTCGGCACAGTTCCACTTTTCCGGCTGCATCAGGAATTACCTCTCCTTTGGGCCAAAGACAAAAAAGTGTGTGGACCTGTTTCCAGGATTATTAAATTACATCTAGCATATTCTTCCCAAGTGTGTCCCGTCTTAGTGGGGTTTAGAGCTGAGTTTGGGCCAGGCGAGCTCCAGTTACCTCTAATGAGTATAATGATCAGCAGGCTTAACGATAATTCTTCATTGATTCTCTTGTGCCTGCAGAGCCTGTGTTGGCCAACCCAGGGCGGGGGGTGCGGGGAGCCCCAGAACATTCCCTCCACCCACCCAGGAGCACTCACCTTGGTCTGCTCGGGGCCAAGGCCTCCGCCTGCCCTACTGAAGAGTGGTCCAGTGCTCTCAGGATGGGATTAAACACCAGCTAACACCCCTGTGGGGAAGAACAAAAGTTAGAGCAAGAAATAAAGACCCCAACAAAAAAAATTCAGCTAATTCCATCCTGTCAGCGGTGGATATTAAGACTGTTCACTGGCGAGGCCTGCCATGCGTAAGCCACAAAGGCACTACTGTTGAGCTTTAATTTAATTTTCAGAGAGGTGAGCGAAGCCCCCCATGCCCTGGAAAGGAGGTGCTGGGAGCTTTCCCTCCCTACGGGCAGTCTGGAGTTTTCCTGAGGCTTTGCCGAGCAGGTCCCCTGCCTCAGTGAGGAGGGATGCTTCTCAGAGAACTGCCGTTGATTGAATGCCTACTCTGGGCCTGCCTTTCCACAGTCTGCAACAGTCCCCAGAGCTCAGAGCTCAGATGTAATTATCTCCATTTCATGGATGAGGAAACTGAGGTTCAGAGCAGCTGTGTGATTTTGGTGAGGTTGCCCAGCAAGTAGGCAGCAGAGCTGGGGCTCAAGCCCACAGGCCTTTCCAACTCTGCGGTTGCTGTCCCCTAAGTTCTCTGCTACCACTCAAGCAGCAGGGCCTGGGGATGGCGACAGAGGTCACTTCTGTGGCTCCATCTCCTTTGGCAGCTCTCTGGACTAGCGGGCACTGTTTCTCGGAAGTTAGATGAAGGACCCTTTTGCCCAACTATCCCCACTTCACCCTTCACCCGCCGGAGGGCTGTTGCCCCCTGCCCATCCCTTTTTATTTCTCAGCACTTTTCAAGCACGTCCTCTTAACCTGGCCCTGGGCTTTGTGGTTTTTACAGGGTTAACTATTATTTTATGCCCATTTTACAACTAGGGAGTGTTGAGGCCAGGAGTCCAAGCCTCTGTGAGCTGCCTCCCTTGTTCTGATGTCCACTGGGTCCCTCCTGGGGGAATGCACCCTTGCTCATAGGAAGGAAAGTTAGGAAGTGTGCAGGAAGAGGGAGGGGGTAGACAAAGCCCTGTAAAAGCCTCTCAGGCTGTGCAGAAGGCACATCAGTCTTTCTAAGTTGACCAGGTTTCCAGTGGTTAATGGCTTGTGGACGGCTGTCCTGTGAGGCTGGCTTGAAGTGCCCACTAGTCCCGCCCCGGGGATAAGGAGGTCAAACGGTCAGAAGAGGTGAGTGGCTGGGGAGAAACAAGACATCAGGCAGGAACCGTGAGGATTTCAGTCAGACAGGGCTGGATTCGTGTCCTAGCTCAGCCATCAGTTTGTTGGGTGACCCTGTGCATTTTTCTTACTCATTTTGGGGTCCCAGTTTCTTCTTTTGCTACACACACACACACATACACACACACACACACATTGCCACCACCACCCTCGAGGTGACATAAGGTGTTGAGAGCTAAGTGGGTAACTTTCACATTTTACTCTCTTTTTTAAAAAAATTATTTATTTATTTATTTTTATTTTTGGCTGTGTTGGGTCTTCGTTTCTGTGTGAGGGCTTTCTCTAGTTGTGGCGCACGGGCTTAGTTGCTCTGCAGCATGTGGGATCCTCCCAGACCAGGGCTCAAACCCGTGTCCCCTGCATTAGCAGGGAGATTCTCAAACACTGCACCACCAGGGAAGCCCCCACATTTTATTCTCTTGACAAGGATATGGACTTCTGAAAACACAGCACACATGCCTTTACTTTCACAGTTTACAAAGACCTTTCCCATTCATGATAGGAAACATTGGTCCCCTAATTTTCAGAGGAGGAAACTGAGGTGCAGAGAGAAGGGACTTCCCCACATGCTTCAGGCTGGAGGGACCTTTCTAGAGCACTACTCTGATGGGGACAGTCTTCTGGTTCAAGGACTTGCCAGTGCCCTCAGGGTCCAAATAAAGTGTGTGTGCACAAGTGTGTGATTGTGTGTGTGTGTGCATGTGTGGATGTGTCAATGTGTATACACAGGTCTTCATGTGTGCACATGTATACATACATACATGGTCGTGTTGTGTGTATACATGCACGACTGTGTATACACGTGTGCACGACTGTGTGTGCACGTGTGCATGCGTGTGCATGTGCATGTGTGTGAAATCTGGTCCCAAGTCCCTCTCTCCCCTCTCCCCATGCTCACACAGACCACACCAGTCTAACTGAACTACAGGTAAGCTCCCTGCTGCTCCGTGTTCTTGGCTGCCTTCCTAATGGTTCACACTGACGCTGGAGCCAGACTGCCTGGGTTCAAATCCTGTCACTTATCCTTCCAAGGCCTCGATTTACTCACCTCTAAAATGGGTTTCCTAGCCCCTGGTTCGTGACATTTACATGTATTATTTGCAAAGTGTTTAGTACAGTGCTTGAGGCATTGCAAGTGATACAGGAGTGTTTGTTAAGTAGATAATTGGGTCGATGCCTCATCTGTGTATTCTTGGACTGCAGAACAAATCTCCCTGTACTGGGAGTGTCCATCCCCACAGACTGTGAGATTTGCTGTCTTTGAAGCCCCAGCCCCTGGCTCTGTGGGCCCAGGACCTCCGAGCATTCAGGAGGCTCCCTCCCGGGTCCAGCCAGGTTCACCTTCAAGGGTTGTCTCTTCAAGGCGGCATGCCCTGTATAAATCTCTCTGGAGGGCAATAAAACTAATAGCCATGCTAGTTAAGCCTGTGAACAGAGAAACTTTAGATTGGAGTTATCCAATTAAATGATTCCTCCTCCACGTAAAATTGGTTTTTTGTTTTTGTTTTTTTTGTGGTACGCGGGCCTCTTACCACCGCAGCCCCCCCCCCCCCCACCTCGGAGCACAGGCTCCGGACACGCAGGCCCAGCGGCCATGGCTCACGGGCCCAGCTGCTCTGCGGCATGTGGGATCTTCCCGGACCGGGGCACGAACCCGTGCCCCCCGCATCGGCAGGTGGACTTCCAACCACTGCGCCACCAGGGAAGCCCGTAAAATTGTTTTTGATTTTTACTGTAAACTTCTCAGGTCCTCCCATCCGAAAGCATGATCGAGGTAACTCCAACAGCTTCACCCTGCAGGGATACAAAGATTGGAGATGCTGCTCTTGCTTCTGGCCCATCTGGTGCAGCTGCCCATGTGGCTCCCAGGTCTCATTCCCATCCCCAAATCAGGCAGTCCCAACAGGCAGCTGACGGGTGGGAGCTCTGGATGCACCTACCCTGGGGAGGAACAGGGAGGAATGGGTGAGACCTGGCCCCACCCAGTTATCAGGTGGGTCTTCCAAGTTCAGAGCTGCCCAGAGCATGTCTGGCTTTGCCAGGAAAACATTAGGTGGCCTTACAGGTGAGGCCCAGCGACCTCAGTTTCTCTATGGAGGCCCAATGGCAGGGATGGGTTGGAACTGGCAGGCACCGGCCCCTGGAAACCAATTGTTAAAATTTCAGGACTTTTACCAGCAGGTTGTTAAACAGAGTCACCATTAAAAACGAAATTATGGAAACTTACGACTGAATAACATATTAAAAACAAAGGCAGACTTCCCTGGTGGCACAGTGGTTAAGAATCCACCTGCCAATGCATGCAACATGGGTTCAATCCCTGGTCCGGGAAGATCCCACATGCTGCGGAGCAACTAAGCCTGCATACCACAACTACTGAAGCCCGCGTGCCTAGAGCCCATGCTCTGCAGCAAGAGAAGCCACTGTAATGAGAGGTCCGTGCACCGCAATGAAGAGTAGCCCCCGCTCGCCGCAATTAGAGAGAAAGCCCAAGCGCAGCAACGAAGACCCAACGCAGACAAAAAAACCAAACCAAACCAAAACAAAAAACAAAGGTAACGGTAAAACAACTCTTCATGATACTATAATGATGAACGCGTATCATCACACAATTGTCCAAACTTACGTGTGTACAATGTCAAGAGCGAAGCCCAATGTAAATGATGGACTTTGCGTGATGAGGGTGTGTCAGTGTATGTTCATTGATTGTAACAAATGCACCACTGCGGGGGGGTTGATAGTGGGGGAGACTGTGTGTGTGTGGAGACGGGGGGATATGGGAACTCTCTGTACTTCCTGCTCAATTTTCCTGTGAAACTAAAACTGCTCTATAAGACAAAGTTTATGAATTAAAAAAAACTGCTCTATAAGACAAAGTTTATGAATTGCAACTCAATTCATCAGAGGTTAATTCGTCAAAACTCATCAGTTCCTGATTATTTTACTAGAGTTTTGCTATCCTCTAATGGAAGTACAAATAACGATGGACTACCTCCATTTTTTCCCAACTCTACATTCAGGCGACATCGCTTTGATAGCTTGAAACCAGCCATGGTGGGAATATTTACGCCACGGAAATGGACAACTGCTACACATCGGGGCTTAATTTATGTTGCCGTTGTGATTATTTAGACTTGAGAAAGTATGCAGAATAAACTTAAACTATGTCATGTCTACAGCTGTTATGTTATAAATAGCCCCTCAAATTGAGGAACTCTTCTGCCAGCCTTTGAAAACTATTATCTGAGTCAGAGGAGAAGGTGCACATGTCATTAGTGAACTGGTGAAATCTCCATCATTTCGCTTTTGTCTTACTTGTTAACATAAGTGAAAACATCAACCAACACTCCTGTCTGGAGTGCACTCATTCTTCGATTGCATCCGTAGTTTGGCTATGGATATAGGAGTTCAAGAATGATCAATGAAGGCATTCTCTGAGAATCAACTGGGGCCATGTGGAATTTACAATGAGGAGTATTGTGAGCTTTATTATTTGTTAACTGTGTGCTACATATCTTTCATGTGAGTAAAATTTGTAATAAATATTTACCTGCAAAGGCTGCTTGGCTTCCCTCTTTGTCCCTTAAGGTAAAAGTTGAAAGGAGTATAGCACACTTCAAAACCAAAGAGAGAAGAAATAATAATAACTACTGTTTATTGAGGGCCCCCTAGATGTCAACTCTGTGCCAGACATTCTCCCCCATTCAAACTTCACTATCGCCTCTAGGAGGCACCTTAGTTT
The DNA here is from genome assembly GCF_025265405.1 of Mesoplodon densirostris. Taxonomy (NCBI): domain Eukaryota; kingdom Metazoa; phylum Chordata; class Mammalia; order Artiodactyla; family Ziphiidae; genus Mesoplodon; species Mesoplodon densirostris. Next base: position 10,915,716 of record NC_082664.1, read on the forward strand.
GTGTTCCCTTGAAAGTGGACCCTGAAAAAAGGATGCATGTCGTTTATCAGAGAGGTGATCCCAGGAAATGCTAACAGGGAAGTGGGGAAGGGAAGGCAGCCTATCAGGAAGTGAGGAAGGGAGGCAGGAAAGGGAAGGCAGCCAATCAGATGTTAGCAAGCCAGTTACCATGGGGACAACTGGAGCTGGGTCCTGCTGGGGGCTCTGGGAGTCAGGGCAGGGCTTGCACTCAAGACAAGAGGGCCCGGGGGCTTGGGTATGAATACATCAACTCCTGGGTGTCATTGGTTGGGTGCTACTCTGGAACTGCAGTTAATTCATTGTATTTGGCTCCCATATTATGACATGGCACACCCATTTTTTCTGTGAGAACAAAGATAACCTCATGTCTCTCTGAGAAGGGATGAGAAAAATAGCCTAAATTGTCTTCAGTGGAAGAAGTCAAGGAGCAGGTGACAGGGTTCCTACACTCTTTCTAGGACTCAGTCCCTCTCTGTCTGCAGGCTCTTTCCTCTGTTCTCCCCATGTTCTCAGAAGCTCCGCCTTCATGGTGGTGAGGTGTTTGCCCCAGATCAAACCTGACATCCTCCTGACTTACAGTGAGAGAGAGAGAAAGCCTCTTTCCAGGCACTCAGGCAAAGACGGGGGTAGGGGGTGCTCTCTGCTTGGGGCTGACTGACCTGGCTCAAGTCACACGTCCACCTCCCTGACCAGTTGCAGGGGCCAGTGTAGGGTGATGCTCTGACTGGTCAGACCTACATGTTGTACCCCTTCAGGAGGGTCCCACATGCAGTAGGAGGAGGGAGAGGAACTCACCCACCTTGAGACCAACGCTGACAATAGATGTGTGACTTGTGTCCATAAATTTTATGAATTCCATAGCATTGATCCAGAAAGGATTCTGAAGACATTAAAAAGGGAGGTGAGGGGTTTCCTGGTGGTGCAGTGGTTGAGAGTCCGCCTGTCGATGCAGGGGACACGGGTTTGTGCCCCGGTCCGGGAAGATCCCACATGCCGTGGAGCAGCTGGACCCGTGAGCCATGGCTGCTGAGCCTGCGCGTCCGGAGCCTGTGCTCCACGATGGGAGAGGCCATAACAGTGAGAGGCCCGCATACGGCAAAAAAAAAAAAAAAAAAAAGGGGGAGCTGAGGTGACTACTTTGTAAAAACATGGAAAACGCATCTGAGAAATGACAGCGTACAGCCCGGTCCCTACATTGAATTATCATTATTTTTTTTGGCTATGCCACACGGTTTGTGGGATCTCAGTTACCTGACCAGGGATCGAACTTGTGCTCTCGGCAATGAAAGCACGGAGTCCTAACCACTGGACAGCCAGGGAATTCCCAACACTGAATTATCTTGCTTGTTTGTTTGCCTTCATGTCTGTCTCCCATTATTAGACTGTAAAGTTCTTGAGGATGGGGGGCAGGGATTCTGTCTTTGTGGTTCATTGCTGTAAGTCTAGCACCTGGAACAATGCCTGGCATATAGTGTCAATAGATGCTCAATAAATATTGGATGGACCATTAACTAATAAAGAGTATAGGCGGAGTTGGCTTGTAAGGGCAGTGGGCAATGTACATACTCTGACAAAAACAATATGGGGACCTAAATAAAGCCAGACTATAGCCGATTACCTCTGTGACCAGGAAGATTTAGAAAATGATCCAAGTGGACTGGAAGTACCAAAAATAGTGCTTAGAAACCAGTTACTATGGGCCAGCTCACTCTATATCAACTCAATGAATCCTCCCACTGCTCTGCTGAGGCATGAACTGTTATCATTCCCATTTTATAGATGAGGTAACAGAGGCACAGAGTTTAAATATCATGCCTAGAGTCACCCAGGTGGACTAGTGCTTCTCAAACTTTTGTGCTGTGAATAAGACAGATACACTTCTAAACCTCATAAAATTTACAATCTAGTGCACAGCTTTTCAGATTTTAAATGAGCACCTGGGAACTTGTTAAGACACAGATTCTGAAAGGAATCTCCTCTTAAACTGTTGGTGGGAATGTAAATTGGTACAGCACTACGGAGAACAGTATGGAGGTTCCTTAAAAACCTAAAAATAGAACTACCATATGATCCAGCAATCCCACTCCTGGGCATATATCTGGAGAAAAATCTAATTCGAAATGATACATGCACCCCTATGTTCATAACAGCACTATTTACAATAGCCAAGACATGGAAGAAGCCTAAATGTCCTACAACAGATGAATGGATTAAGAAGATATGGTACATACATACAATGGAATACTACTCAGCCATAAAAAAGAATGAAATAATGCCATTTGCAGCAACATGGATGGACCTAGAGATTATCAAACTAAACGAAGTAAGTCAGACAGAGAAGGACAAATATCATATATTGCTTATATGTGGAATCTAAAAAAATGATATAAATGAAGTTATTTACAAAGCAGAAAGAGATTCACAGACCTGCAAAACAAACTTATGGTTACCAAAGGGGAAAGGGGGGTAAATTAAGAGGTTGGGGTTAACAGATACACACTCCTACATATAAAATAGGTCAACTACAAGGTCCTACTGCATAGCACCGGGAACTAAATTCAGTATCTTGTAATAGCCTTTAATGGAAAAGAAATCTGAAAAAGAATAAATATGTGTATGTGAGTGTGTGTGTGTGTGTGTATGTGTGTATATAACTGAATCACTTTGCTATACACCCGAAACTAACTCAACATTGTAAATGAATGATACTTCAATTTTTAAAAATGGTTTAAAAAAAAGGAAAAAAATGATACAAACTGTGATTCACTAGGTCTGTCTGGGGGGAGGCCTGGGAGTCTGCATTTCTCACAGGCTCACAGATAGAGCTGCCACCTGTCTTGCCCTCAGTGGCAGGACTCCTCAAGGTAACACGGAGATGAGGACTTCTTGGAGAGGCAGACACAGGCAGTCTGGGTGAGAAAAGGGCCATAGAGCAGAAAGGAGCAGAAAGGAGCTGGGTTCAAGCAGAACCTCTCCTGGACAAGAAGCAACTGGCTGTATTATCGCACTTTGGTACTTAATGGACCACCCAAGTGTAGCGTACTCTCTGGCCTAGGTGGCCACCTCCTCACACCTCCCCTGTGCTGTCCCAAAGCCTCTGAGCCTGAAGCCTCAGTTCCCAGTCCCTCTCAGTCCCAGCAGCTTCCTGCTACAGGCCCCTCTTGCCTCTGACAACCCTTACCACCCCCGCAGGAGCCCCCTTTCCTGGAGAGCTCCGGGCTGTTGGACGGATGGCCTGCCCAAGAAGGAGACCCATCAGCGCCCCCCCCCCCCACCGAGTCCTGGACTTGGGATGTGGAACAAAGTCTGCTAAGTCCCCTGCCCCAGCCTCACTATGTGGCCTGCAGACACTTCAGTCTCCACATGTGTAAAATGGGAGGGTGACCCTTCCAGCTGTAACCTCCAGTGCCTGATTGGTGGACACACTGAGAAATCTCAGATTTCAGGCACTCCATCTCCCAATAGACACAGACAAGACTTTCCCTGCTTTCCCAGGGTCCGGCAGTGCCCTTGATGGGGCTGGAGGGCCAGTATGGATTCTGGGTGTCATACCTTTGGCACTGAGGAAGAGGTGTCTTGCTGGGGATACCGTAGGGCTAGGCTGTGGCTCTAGGTTCTGGGCAGAGAATGAAAGTTTCACCAAGGGCCCAGGCCTGGCTCCCTCCTCCTATATCGCTTCTCACACATGGAGGTTTGGGGGGTGCCAGAGAGGTGGGGCAGGCAAAAGGAGAGTGGAAGAAGTATCCTGCACACAGTAGAGGTTAAATTATATGTTTGTAAAATGGATGAATTAGTGAATGAATTCAAGTTCGTTCAATTTTCTTGCAGCAAGATTCATGAATCCTTGCTGGGAGGACTGCCTTGGGGAATGGACTGTGATGGGCTGTGTCCTCTGTTATATCTCCAAGGTCTGGTACATATTAGTTACTTAATATACATTCATTGAGTTTATGAATGAAGAGGATTGAACAGTTATGTGGAAAGAATGTCCCCCAGTTGAAATGAAGGAGTCAGTCATTTCAACTACTCAGGAAGAGGAAGGGGTGTCAAAATTAAGCAGTACCTGGTATACAAATAAAGAGTTTTGGCCAGCACTGAGTTCAACGTGAGTCCCACTGTGAGGTATTTGCTAATGGAGTTAATGCCCACTTGGGTTGCATTAACAGATGTATAACGTTTAAAATGAAGGAGGTTATTTCCCTTTCACTCAACTCTGTTTTACACGCTTGGAGAAATTGTCCTGTATTCCGAGCCCTGCTATTTAAGAGAAGCACTGGCTGACTGAAAAAAATCTGGAGCAGAGGTGACAGATAGAACCACGAAGGGCTAGTTGAAGGAATTTCTTGGGATGATTTATTTTTAAAAGAGAAAACTCAGAGCACCTAAAAATATATTGAAATAGCTGAAAAGCATTTCTGGGAAGGTTAACTAAACATTCTTTGTGTAGCCAAAATGTAGTAGAAATATTACAGGGTCATTTTAAGGGTCAATCTGGGAAAGAATTTTCTTGCACAAAAATTATCCAAAGGTGGGAGAAGCTGTATCCTAAGACAGTGAGTTCAGAGTCACAAGACACAGGTCAACTGTCCGTTGAAGGAGCTATTACAGAGGTAACACAGCAAAACAAAAAGGACATCTCAAGGCTCAGAAGACCTGGATTAGAACTGGCTCTGGTTAGACAGTAATGAAGATAATGAAAAAAATCAGTGAAATGGAGAAAACAACAATAGCAATCAGAAGGAAAAGATTAATAAAACCAAAAGTGGTTTCTTCAAAAAGATCAATTAAGATAGACAAGAAAATGCAAACAATGAAATACAAACTGAAATGGAGGAAAATACCTATTGATATAAGGAAAATTAAAACATAATTTAAAAGTATTAGGAAAAACTAAAAGGAATACATTTTAAACTTGAGAAAAATGTGGGAAGAATAAAAAAGAGCAAAAATTTATTCAAGAACAAATAACTGATCTTGAATATACCAATATACATTTTAAAGAAATTGAATGGTAGTCTAGGTCTCCTCATCACAAAACGTCCCAGGCCCAGATGGTTTTATAGGTGAGTGCTATCAACTTTCACATACAGAAAATTCTTATCTTACACAAATTATTTCAAAAGGAGATGAAGAACAAAAGAAACCATTTAGTTAGGTTTGTCAGATTATCAGTGTTATCTTGATCCCTAAATTAGACAACGGCAGTCCAAGAAAGAAAGTTACAGACTCACAAAAAATAAAAATTATTTATAAAACAGAATCAACAAATTATTGGACCTAATAAGAAAGTTCAGCAAGTTTCTAAATAAAAAACCACCTTTAAAATATCAGTAGATTTTGGACTTCCCTGGTGGTGCAGTGGTTAAGAATCTGCCTGCCAATGCAGGGGACACAGGTTCGAGCCCTGGTCCAGGAAGATCCCACATGCTGCAGAGCAACTAAGCCCATGCACCACAACTACTGAGCCTGGGCTCTGGAGCCCATGAGCCACAACTACAGAGCCTGTGTGCTGCAACTACTGAAGCCCACGTGGCCTAGAGCCTGTGCTCTGCAACAAGAGAAGCCGCCTCAATGAGACACCCAGGCACCGCAACAAAAAGTAGCCCCCACTCGCCGCAACTAGAGAAAGCCTGCGCACAGAAAAAAAGACCCAACGCAGCCAAAAGTAAAATATAAATAAATAAAATTTAAAAATCAGTAGATTTTTCTACATGAACAATAAACAGAAAATATAATTTAAAAAAGAAATATACCGCATTCAAGAGCAACAAAGCCATAAAGTATGTAGGAAGTAACCTAAAAAGAAAGCACATGGGGACTTCCCTGGTGGTGCAGTGGTTGAGAATCCGCCTGCCAATGCAGGGGACATGGGTTCAATCTCTGGTCTGCGAAGATCCCACAGGCCGCGGAGCTACTGAGCCCATGTGCCACAACTACTGAGCCTGCGTGCTGCAACTACTGAAGCCCACATGGCTTAGAGCCCGTGCTCTGCAACAAGAGAAGCCTCCATAATGAGACGCCCGTGCACCGCAATGAAGAGTAGCCCCTGCTTGCAGCAACTAGAGAAAGCCCGCGCACAGCAACAAAGACCCAACACAGCCATAAATAAACAGATAAATAAATAAAAATGCAACCCCTATCAAATTACCAATGGCATTTTTTATGGAACTAGAACAAAAAAATCTTACAATTTGTATGGAGACACAAAAGACCCCGAATAGCCAAAGCAGTCTTGAGGGACAAAAACGGAGCTGGAGGAATCAGACTCCCTGACTTCAGACTATACTACAAAGCTACAGTAATCAAGACAATATGGCACTGGCACAAAAACAGAAATATAGACCAATAGACCAGGATAGAAAGTCCAGAGATAAACCCATGCACCTATGGTCAATTAATCTATGACAAAGGAGGCAAGGATATACAATGGAGAAGAGACAGTCTCTTCAATAAGTGGTGCTGGGAAAACTGGACAGCTACATGTAAAAGAATGAAATTAGAACACTCCCTAATACCATACACAAAAATAAACTCAGGGCTTCCCTGGTGGCGCGGTGGTTAGGAATCCGCCTGCCAATGCAGGGGACACGGGTTCGGGCCCTGGTCTGGGAAGATCCCACATGCCGCTGAGCAGCTAGGCCTGTGCGCCTCAACTACTGAGCCTGCACTCTAGAGCCCGTGCTCCACAACAAGCGAAGCCACCGCAGTGAGAAGCCTGTGCACCACATTGAAGAGTGGCCCCCGCTCTCTACAACTAGAGAAAGCCCATGCGCAGCAACAAAGACCCAACACAGCCAATAATAAATAAATAAATAAAAATTAAAAAATAAATAAATAAATAAAATAAACTCAAAATGGATTAGAGACCTAAATGTAAAAACTATAAAACTCTTAGAGGAAAACATAGGAAAAACACTCTTTGACATAAATCACAGCAAGATCTTTTTTGATCCATCTCCTTGAGTAATGGAAATAAAAACAAAAATAAACAAATGGGACCATAATGAAACTTTAAAGCTTTTGCAAAGCAAAGGAAACTACAAACAAGGCGAAAAGACAACCCTCAGAAGGGAGAAAATATTTGGAAATGAATCAACGGAAAAAGGACTAATCTCCAAAATATATAAACAGCTCATGCAGCTCAATATTAAAAAAAACAAACAACCCAATCCAAAAATGGGCAGAAGACCTAAATAGACATTTCTCCAAAGAAGACATACAGATGGCCAAGAAGCACATGAAAAGCTGTTCAACATCACGAATTATTAGAGAAATGCAAATCAAAACTACAATGAGGTATCACCTCACTCCAGTTAGAATGGGCATCTTCAGAAAATCTACAAACAACAAATGCTGGAGAGAGTGTGGAGAAAAGGGAACCCTCTTGCACTGTTGGTGGGAATGTAAATTGATACAGCCACTATGGAGAATGGTATGGAGGTTCCTTCAAAAACTAAAAATAGAATTACCTTATGACCCAGCAGTCCCACTACTGGGCATATACCCAAAGAAAACCATAATTCAAAAAGACACATGCACCCCAATATTCATTGCAGCACTGTTTACAATAGCCAGGTCATGGAAGCAACCTAAATGCCCATTGACAGATGAATGGATAAAGAAGATGTGGTACATATATACAATGGAATAGTACTCAGCCATAAAAAAGGAATGAAACTGGGTCATTTGTAGAGATGTGGATGAATCTAGAGACTGTCACACAGAGTGAAGTAAGTCAGAAAGAGAAAAACAAATATAGTATATTAACGCATATATGTGGAACCTAGAAAAATGGTACAGATGAACAGGTTTGCAGGACAGAAATTGAGACACAGATGTAGAGAACAAACGTATGGACACCAAGGGGAGAAAGCGGTGGGAGGTGGTGGTGGTGTGATGAATTGGGAGATTGGGATTGGCATATATACACTAATATGTATAAAATGAATAACTAATAAGAACCTATTGTATAAAAAAATAAAATAAAATTCAAAAATTATTTTAAAAAATAAAGCACATGACCTCCATGCAAAAAAATTTGTTTTACTGTATTAAAAGATTTAAAAGAAGACCCCCATAATAAATACTTATTTCATGCTTTTGATGGGGTCACTTAATATTTAAAAGATGTCACATTTCTCCAAATTAGTCAATCTCAATCTAAATTTCAGTTGGGTTTGTTGAGGGACTCCATGAACTTATTTTGAAGAATAAAAGTCTGTGAATAGCAAAATCAATTGAGAAAAGGAGAAGACAATAGGGGTATCCCCATCCATCGGATATTAACATACTACAAAGCTACTTTTCCACAAACAAAATTGAGTTGAATCACCAATGAAGCAAAGAGGGAGCTCAGAGAGAGAGACGTATGCATATATGGGGACTTAGTATACAATAAAGGGGGCACCATATTTCAAAGGAAAAAGGAAAAGTTGTTTTGGTGTTGGGAAAACTGGTCCACTACAAGAGAGAAACAAAATTAGATCCCTAACTAGTGGTGTAAGCAAAGTTGAAGTGTAGATGGATTAAAGCCTTAAATGTGAAAGACAAACCATAAACATAATAAAGGTGATTACAGAAGATTATCTTTGTGACTTGGCGCCAAGAAAGGACTTTCTATACAAGACCCCTGGAGTACAAACTATGGTTTGGATGAAGTATGAGAAAAGAACTGATGGATTTTGAGTACATCAACATTACAGATTTCCATTCAATGAAGGACAACCTAGAAAAAGCTACTAGATAAATGACAGAAAGGGATAAAATACATACAATATCTAAAATTAATTAGGGACTGATATCCTAGAATATATATAAACTGCTGTAAGTCTACAAAAAACAAAACAAAAAATAGTAATCCCAATAGAAATATGATCAAAGAACAGGAACAAGTAATTCAAAACCAAAGAAGCCCCAAATTCTAACAAGCACCTGATGAAATTCTCTTATTAGTAACACAGAGACTTGCAAATTAAACCAACAAGGTGATATCACTTTACATCCATCAGATTAGCACAAATTAGGAAGCAGAATGGAGAGCGTGGTGGAGTGTCATCCTTGGGGGTCCTCTGATGAAACTCAATCAAGTTAATTATAAGTATCTCCTCTGACCCAGCAATTCTACTCCCAAGTGTTTGGTCCAGAGAGGTTCCCACACAAGTCCAAACGGAAATATTTACGAAGATGTTCATCACATCATTGATTAGCTCTAGGGGCATTGGAAGCAACTGATATGCCCATCACTGGGTGAATGGATAATTAAAACATGCTCAACGTATACACTTCAGAACACCATGAGCAGTTAGGGATAGACACATAGCAACGTGGACAAAGTATAAATACATAGAATTGAATAAAAATTTAAAAAGAATGATATGATATCTATAGCATGATATCTATAGCTTAATCATATTTACATGCAGTAAAATTACATGCACATAAAGTAATAGAACATGTTTTACAATAATGGCAATGTTGGGTGTAGGAATGGGCAAAAAGGGATTACACTGGTCTATGAATCATCAGTCAATCAAGATGGGACACCAGCATGGGCCAGCAGTGACTTTAGCCATGAATCAAGGAGTGTGATTAACTCAGTCCTCTGTACCCAAGGTCCCCCAATAATCAAGAGGTGGGCCTGCAAATCTCAAGCACATGTGCACACACACCTACTCACCAGCACACACACACACATGCTCATGCACACACACACACACTCACAAACAAATGCAAGATTATCAGCCTCTCCGGGATCACCAGTACTGCACAGCAGAGCTGTTGCAAGGCTCAAAGAGAATATACGTAAAGGACTCAGTCCAGAGACTGGCGCATAGTAGGTGCTTCTTCAATGGAGATAAGAGTCTGTATCATGCAGGGGGAGGCTGAACCTGTGGATTCCAGATCTGAACAGCTGGCTCTGTGCCTCAGTTACTGTGTGACCTTGCAGGTTTCTTAACCCTTCTGTGCCTCAGTGTCCTCTCCAGTCACCTGGGAATAACAAAAGTCCCACCTCTCAGGGCTGTGGTCAAAACGAACTGAGTTGATAGCCACAAAGAACCAAAAACAGTGTCTGCCACGTACTAAATCTCCAATAAGTGTTTGCTTTTATTTTTATTATCATTCAAACTATTATTAAAAGAAGGACTGTGTCTTCCTTGAGTTGCTTCCAAAATTGAGAGCCAATGCTTCCATGAGTCTGTGAAACGCTTGTCATATGGTCTACAGATGGGACAGTGTGACACAGCAGGAGAGAGTGAATTACCAAGTCCAGTGAATTTTCTCTCATCTGTCAGTCCAGAAACCCGAGTGGCATGGTCAGCGCTTTCTGAAAGAGGCCCCAGCTGTGTGGCCGGACGCAGGGAGATGGGGAGGAATGGGGTGGGGCAGGAGGTGCAGCCCTGATTCACCAGGTGTGCGCACCTGACGCCGCGCCAGCCCACCCCATCTTCTTCCAGGGAATGGGGCAGAATCTCTGGGGTCTCCACCACAGGCCCTGGAGAAGGGCCTCGTCCCCCATTGCCGGGGGCACCCGGAGTGTCTCACCGTCATATGGGAATGATTTAGGGCTCTGGGTTGCAGGGATCTTGGGGCAGGAGCAGGCTAAGATTTCCATAAACACGAGCACCGAGCCATTTATGGGTTTTACTAGAAATTTTATTGGCGTTTGGTAGTGTTGGCATTGTGTGTGCCTTCAAATGTAAATTAGATTACTGGCAGTAGATTCAATTTAGCGGTAAAAATGTAAAGGGAGTAGAATTGGGCTGAGGATGAAACAATACAATGACTGTTCTTGGGTCGGCAAATGGTGGAATCACCAAGCGAGCACGCTGAGTAGAAAGGGGCGCGAGGTGATGTGGAGGCGATGGGAGAAGCACGCATCCCCACCGGCCCCACCGCTGGGAAGTCGGATGAGCTCGGTCCACGCGGCCACCTGAGTCTGAGGAAGGTACAAGGCTCAGTGCAAACGCCATCATTTTGTCCCCACACACGTGAAAAACACACTGCACAGATTCTTGAGGAAATACAGCAACCGCAAATTTGAAAAGAGGCCTGCAGGTCCAGGGGCTAAGAAGGTTTAGCTGGGGAGTTGCATCACTCAGAGCTGATGCTGACTGAGCACTTACTCTGTGCCAGGCAGGGTGCCAAGTAATCTTCACAACGACCTTTGAGAGGTGCAACTAATAGGTCCATTTCCCAGATGAGGAAGCAGAGATGGAGTGGAAATGATTTGCCCAAGCTAGTAAGTGACAGAACCTGAACTCCAGCCCTGAGCCTGTGCATCTGACCATGACATTTCAACTCTCATGAGGAAATGCGGTGTATGCAGTGCCTGCGTCTTTTGTGTGTGTGTGTGTGTGTGTTTGTATTCTATAACAGAATGCTTCTCTGCTGGGCCCCCTCCCTTCCGTGCTTCCTCTCCATCAGCAGGAATACTCCATGGTCTATGTTTTAGTTCCTCTGGATTTATTCCAAGATGACTAGTGAATTGAATAAATGCATCCGAGCTCACAGAGCAAGGCCGGAGGAGGCACCCGGGCATTCCCCGGGGTTTGGGGTAACCACGTTTGATGGCCCAACACGTGGTCCTTCTCCAGTGAGGGTATCACCATCACCGGCCACCCAGGCCAGACGAGCAAGTTACCTCCGCCCCTCCCTGTCTCACCTCCCACAACCTCCGTTCTGTCCACCCATGACCTTTGTCCCCGTGTCCATCCCCAACACTTCCCCACCCCCAGGAACCTGCCCTCTTCCAGCTCAGCTGAACTCCTGTGACAGACGCCTGATGGGACTTGGCCAGCAGAAACCAGGGAGCCGGGCTGTTCAGGGGGCGGGAGCACTGGAAGGGAAGGGACCCTGGGGAAAGGCCGGGCTCACGTCAGGATGTCCCTGTAGGAGGAACATGTGGCACATCGCAGGAGTGAGGCTGGAAGGACCAGCTGAGGCCACTGTCGACTGCCCGAATGCTGGGCTGGGGGGCTTGGGCTTCTCTCTAGGGGTCTGTTCAAGACCCGATGAATCTGGAAGAGGTGAATGTTACATCAGTTTCACGTGCAGCTCAATTCATCGGAGGTTAATTGAGCACCTGCCATGTGCCAGGCACAGTGCCAGTTCTGGGAATAGAGCAGTGAGTGAGGCAGGCAGAGTCGTCATCCTCACAGAGGGTGAAATCTAGATGAGCAGTCATGGCAGTCCTCTCCGAGGTGAAAGAGCGCCCTAACACAAGATAATGTTTACTTTGCATAATAATATGGATAATAATAATACACCCTTTTATTACTCTGTCAGGCACTGTACTAGCCACTTACCTTCATAAGGACCCTGCAAGGTGGGTGTTATCCCCACTTCACTGAAGAAGACACTGAGGCTCAGAGTGGTACACTGATGTATCCAAGTTCACCCAGGACTGCAAAGCCTCAGCCAGGGAAGCCTGGGGACATCTAAGGAGTGGCCTTCCCATGAGACCGTGGGCTGGGTCTGATTTTTCTCCACCATCCCCCCAGGCCTGAACCGATGGCAGCTCTGATTATTACAGCTGTAGCTCACCCTAAGTTGATGGAGAACCAGTACTTGGGGGCTTATAAATCCATGCAAGTTTCCAAAGATGCGGGTTGGGGATGTAGTGCCTAGAGCCCAAATTCGCTCTAATGGTAAACTTCAGGCAGGCCCGGGGAAGCCATGTCTGCAGGCAGAAATCCTTGCCAGAACCTTCCAAATATCTCCCTTGTGTGGCCTTCCCTCCGTTTATAAATGGGTGACCACCCTATTTATGAAATGGTTGTGTCCAGACTAGGTCTGCGGTCAGTTTGCTTTTCGGCACCAGACCTGGGAATCCAGGCTTGGGCCCTGCCTCTATCACAAGGGGTCACATGACACTGGTTGAGTCATTTTTCCCATTGAGGGCCTGAACCAACTTCCTTGTCCCATAGAGGCCTTCGTGTATAGACCTCTCCAAGTGACACTTGAGATGACACCAACATGGAGGTGGCAGTGTCCACCTGAGGCCAAGACCGGTTGCAGAATTTGCAGGGCCTGGGGAGAAGGCAAGGCAGGGTCCCTGGTTCAAAACTGTTTCAGGATTTCAAGACGGCAGCAGCAGAACACTGAGTGGGGTCTTCCGAGGGGGGCTCTGTGTCCGGCCGTGAACCCGGCCCTGACCGAGGAGCCTGTCCTCAGAGAGGCCCCGGACGCCCCTCTCAGGGGTGGGCAGTGACTGGATTTCCAGCGGGGCAGCATTCCTTTTTGCCTCTTGTCTCTTCTGGGGAGGCTGAGTCATTCCGAAAACCAACATTGAAAAGACAAGAGGCGGTTTTGGCCCACGGTTGTTCGGAGAACACAACTCTTTACTGGTTAAAGAAAAAATAATGTACAGATGCAGCCTCCAGGGGCAGCCTCCTCAAGGCTCGGTGTCCTTATGTGCAAAACTGGGGGTGGAGGGAGCTGGGGGTGGACCAGATCCTGACTTCTCGCCCCAAAGTATCCCCACCCCTCAAAGTCTGTGTTAGGCTGATGTCCTTTCAGTACACCCAACTCATCTAAAATTCTCGTTCAATTCATTAAAGCTTTTCATTGTATTTTTTTTTCCAACCAGTGCCCCAGGTGGGAGTTCACGACATTTCAAGATTAAAAATGCATCAAAGAAATCCTGAACATGAGTGTGGAAAGTCTGGAGAAGCCATCAGTCTGGGATTAGCTAAATGAATTCAGGCTTCCTCACAAGGCAAGACTATGGAGCTGCCATAAGTGAGGTAGGAGAACAATGAATGGCATAGAAAGATGCTGAGGATGTATGGAGGATGAGTGCATAAAATAGGCTTCAAATGGTAGGTGTGACATTTTTTGGTCGAGGGAAGAAAATATTCATTTAACATTTATAAATGTCCACTACCTATAGCCATAAAGGATTAAGCCCCCTATATGAAATAAGATTATTTCTAGGTGGTGGGACTTTGTGCTCTTAATTTAATGATACATGTTTAAAGTAAACATGTATTACTTATGTAATGAGCAAAACTGATCCATGTTTGCTGATTTTATTTGAGAGGTCACTCATCTTCGCTCTGACATTTGGCTGGTCTGTCTCGCGACCTGCTTTAGGACTGGACTGAGGGGTGTGGGGCTCTCCATAGAGAGGGGGTGGTCTGTTTAGTAGCTTCATCTCTTTTATGGGGCTCCCACACAACCCTCGGCTTGTCTGCACGAACCCCCTTGGCACTTATGGGGCACTTGCCATCACAGACGCCCAGGCCAGCCTGTGTGCCTCATGGCTGGACATGCTCCAGCCACTGGTCCCCAGGCCCCCAGCTCCGGACGGCTCTGCTGGGGAGGCAGCCCGGGCCTCCCCACCAGGCCCTCCACCTGAAAGAGATTAGCTGGGACCACCAGAAGCCTGCAACCCTAATCGCAGGGATTTTGTTTCTTGTTTCCTTGGACGAGCTCCTCCAGGTGTTTTGAGTGATTAGCCGGGGGCCAGGCTGCAGGTCACTGTGCCACCATTGTGTCCCCGGCCCTGTTTTCTGGCCACGTGGCCTTGGGGAATGATCCCAAATAAAAATGGCCAGAGCAGCTTGCCAGGCACCTGGACCATTTATGAGGGGAGACGTGCGAGGACAGGGAACCCACCCAGAGGGCTTGACGGCTCCACCTCGCTCCTCAACAGCGGGGGGGCGGGGGGTCACTGCTCCCAGGTGCCTCGCTGGTCTCCTTTATGGGGGTGGGGAGGGGATGACAATTCCATGACGTAGGCCCGACTCTGGGAGGCTTTTTTTTCTTTTGGCCGGGCTGGGTTTTGCCTTCCTGCCGGGATAGCCTCAGTAAATCCCCGCTGATTGCCACCGAGTGATGCATGAGATGGTCTGCTGCACAGGCAGCTGGCCCCCGATCCAGCCGGTAAAGAGGGATGCCTTCCCCAGCATCTTGGGTTTCTCCTGCTGCTTCTTCCCTTAGTATGGATTATGCTGTTTTCTCATAAACATGCTCTCTCCACCCACAACCCCCACCCACCACGAAGGAAGGCTTTTCTTGAGTAGTGGAAGAGACAGAGAAAACCTCAGACAGAAATGGCAGGGGGTGGAGGGGGGCGTGATGGGCAAGTCCAGCCTAAGTCACCCTCTGCCCTGGACTTTTTCTAACCTCACAGTTGCAACAAGGTTTCAAGAAGCAGAAAATACAGAAAGAGAGGAAGGAGAAAAGACAAGAAAGCCGGGAGGAGACTCTTGGAGCCTGGCTCCCATCCTACACCCACCTCCTTGTCTTGCCAGAGCTGCTTGGAAGCCTGGGGAGCCTACAGGTCCTGGAGTCCTCAAACCGAGGCTCATGGGCGGACGTCGGGGGCTGAGAAATGCTTGGACCGAGTGAAAATTCTTTCTGGACGGTGTTCACGGCTTCCCTCAGATCCTCAAGGGCTCACGACTCCATTAGGGTTAGAATCACTGACCTAGTTAAATCCCATCTTATATTATGGGAAACTGAGGCAGAGGGGGATGACTGTCCCCAAAGTCATTAAATAGGTAAGTGACAGACCATGCAACCTGAAGTGCCCAGGACCATAGAACCTGAAGTCAGGTTAGGACATCGCTGGTGGTTGGCACCAAACTGGAGGCCATGCCCTCCTTAATCATAATAAAAATAAGAACATCTGCTATGCATTGGGCATTGCTAAAAATATTTTACATGTAATCATTCTTTTTTTGTTTGTTTGTTTTTGTGGTACATGGGCCTCTCACTGTTGTGGCCTGTCCCGTTGCGGAGCACAGACTCCGGATGCGCAGGCTCAGCGGCCGTGGCTCACGGGCCCAGCCGCTCCGCGGCATGTGGGAACTTCCCGGACCGGGGCACGAACCCGTGTCCCCTGCATCGGCAGGCAGACTCTCAACCACTGCGCCACCAGGGAAGCCCCTCATTCTTTAATTCTAGTAGTTCAGTATTATTATCCCCACATTATAGATGAGAAAACTGAGGCACAGCGGAAATAATAACTTGTCCAAAGTCATAGCTAATAAGATACGGAACTGGGATTCTCAGCCAGGCAGTTGAGCGGCAGGCACTGTGCTTTCAACCCCATCGTGAGCACCCACATGAGGGAGCTGGAGCTGATCATCGGGAAGAGTGTGTGTGTGCTCTGGAGATTCCAAATCTGGTTCTGCTATTTACTCTGGGACATTTCTTCCCATCTCTGAGCCTCAGTTTCCTCATCTGGAAAAAGGGTGTCATCATTTCTACCCCTCAGGTAGAAGGACTGAATAAAATGAAGTAGTGAAAGTAGTGAAAGCCCCTAGCCTGGTACCTGGGACAGGGAAGATCCTTGGAAACAGACTCTTGAGTTGAATGAAAATAAAAGCAAAGCACTGCCAGCATTTCCAAAGCGGGAGATGTGCCCAGGATGACGTAGGGTGGTCAGCCAAGATGGGCAACCAAGAGCAAAGAGGCAGGTGAATACGGAGGTTGGAAGGTGGGGGTTGGCCTCTTGTCCTACTCCTTAAGGTCTCCTGGAGGGACTGGGGCAAAGAAGCACTAGGATCTGATCCTGTCTCAGCAAATGGCACCTTATCAGGAGCCATGCCCTGCATAGTCCCACCTACAGACTGATGATGTTTTCTAGATCCTTCTTGGAGCTGTCACTCAAGCAGTCTTGGTTCTGGCATCCTAGCAGCCCTTTCCTGCACTGTCATCAAGAACAGAGCCCCGTGGCCAAGGGGGAGGAGCCCACTGTTGCTGGCATCATCCCTCTCTCCCCTTGGCTGGCCTCCCTCTTGCCAACCCCAGATACCAGCCTGTGAGTGACCCTCATCCCTCAAAGAAACCTGGAAACAGAGAAGGAAGAAGCTAGTTAAGATCCAAGCATAGAACCCCAGCATGGTGACATCATTGTGTATGCACAGGGGACTGGAGACAATCCTATTCAGTTCTAAGGTAGAGGACGGGTCAAAGGTTTGCAGGCAGGTTTTAACCACCGGGTGCTTGGCTCTGCCTAAAGCAATTAAGGTTAGACCGGCCTGGTGCTTTGGGAACTTCCCAGCACCACAGCCAATGTCCAGGCCCCTTTGCCTGGCATTCAGGCCCTTTGAGCTTCCCCTCCCCCAACATTCTATCCTACAGGCCCATCAAATGGAGCTGTTCTCACCTGTCCCCGTTCATAGAGTAGACTTATCCATCTCCAACGAGGGTCCTTCCTCTGAATCCCTGAAGGTCCAAATCCAAATCATCCTGCAAGGCCCTCTCAGGTGGCCCCTTGCTCAAAGCCATCCTTGGCCCCTCGGTGACATCACCTCTGATGCACGGCTCTCCTGGCATCAATCACTTCTCACCTGGGTTAGAGTTACTCGTCGAGATGCCGTAGCCTTGGCACTCCTGTAGGGCAAGGCGATGCATTTGTCAGCTCTCAGGAGCTCAGGAGCCTCCGGATTCCCCTGCCTGGGGTGTGGGTTTTTTCCACACACCCAGGCACGTGTCTGTTCTTCCTCTGTCCACACGCTTCCAGGAGCAGAAAGCTCCCTGCTTAGTGGGGGCCATCGTGTGCTAGACACCCCTGCCAGACTGCACTAGTTACCTCCTTTGCAGGCGAGGACACTGAGGCACAGAGAGGCTCTGAAGGTTTACGGAAGTCACACAGCTTGTTCATAGCAGGAACGGAACTCGAGCCCCGCTGGCCTGGCTCTTAACCACTCGACCGTCTCCACTAAGATAGGCATTGTAACGCACCCATTTCACAAAGTTCTTCTGGGGATTTGGTGGAAACCTACTTACCACTCATCTGGTATCTCTTATCCAAGATCCCTAAAGAATAAATTTGGTCCTGAGTCCGTCTTTTTACCTCCAGCCTGTACAAAGCCTACACAGTAGGAGTGCAATACTGTTTACTGAGCCAATTATTCATTTGGTGCTAAAACTCCACTTTTTCAGAGCACCGTAAAGTCAGGGGAGTGTTCTGCAGCCATCAACCACTCTGAGTCTCGCCCTGATCTAAGAGGAAGACAGGGCAGGGGTAATGTACCCATTTTATAAATGGGGAAACTGAGGCTCAGAGATATAGGTAACTTGCTCAACACACAAAACTAGTGAACGAGAGAGTTGGACTTGGACACCTCTTCACAGCTGCCACTCTGCTCATCCACTCTAAAAGTTGCTGCGTGGATGCCTTTTTATTAGACAGTGTATTGGTTTCCTAGGACTGCTGTGACAATGTACCACAGTCTAGGTGACTTGAACAACACAAACTTATTATCTCAGAGTGCTGGAAGCTAGAAGGCTGACATCAGGGGTCCGCAGGGCCATGCTCCCTCTGAAAGCTCTAGGAGAGAAGCCTTCCTTGCCTCTTTCAGCTTCTAGTGGTTGCCAGCAGTCCTCAGTGTTCTTGGCTTGTGGCTGCATTCCTCCAATCTCTGCCTCTGTCATCATGTGGCCTTCTTCTCTATGTGTGTCTCTGTCTCTGTGTCTCTGCTTCTCTTTTATCAGGACACCAGTGCCTTAGCTTATGAGCTGGGTGCATGATCTGACTGGTGCTTGCCTTTAGTAGCCTAGGAGGGAACCCGTTGGCAGGGAGAGGTTGACTTAAAATCCCCTCCTGTCAGCGGCATGAACTTATATATACTACCAAACGTAAACTAGATAGCTAGTGGGAAGCAGCCGCATAGCACAGGGAGATCAGCTCGGTGCTTTGTGACCACCTAGAGGTGTGGGATAGGGAGGGTGGGAGGGAGAGAGATGCAAGAGGGAGGAGATATGGGAACATATGTATACGTATAGCTGATTCACTTTGTTATACAGCAGAAACTAACACATCATTGTAAAGCAATTATACTCCAATAAAGATGTTAAAAAATAAATAAATAAAATGATCAAAAGAGAGTAAGGATCCAAGGCAAATATAATTTTAAAAGTTTACGCCAATAAACATAATAAACTTTTGCTTAAAAAAAAAAATTCCCCTTCTGTTCCTTCCTGGCTGGAGCTGCTCAAAAGGGAAGGGCGTGCGTGGCAGAGGGAACAGCAGAAGCAAAGGCAGGGAAGTGTGAAAACCAGCCTGGGGGCTCAGGGGAGGGTCTTCAGATTAGCGGGGTATTGGGAGATGTGGGGTCTGACTCTGGAGCAATCACATGAGTAGAGCATCCAGCTCCAGCATTTGACCCCTCACTGTAACTGCTGGGCAGCTTGGGGTGACCTCTGCATCCTCGCCAGTGTCTCTGAGCTCCTTTCTAAGCCTTTCGAATAAAGCTTCTCTGTTGATAGGATCATGATATTAGGTCTGGGGGGCTGGGGGCGGGACAAAGATTACTTTGTGGGCAGCCAATTGTGAGTCTACGTCAGGCTGCGTTTAATTTGGGGCGATGCGTAGCTGGTTCATTCTTCTATAGTGGTCGCTGTGCGTACTTGGCAACTCCCTAATGGACAAAATCTGTGTGCCCCACCCGAGCCTGGCACTGAGTCAGCCTGGACCTCAGGAAGAATGGCGGGGGGCCTCAGCCTCCTGAGGCCCTCCTGCTGGCTGTGTGCTCTGCCGGGGCCCCATCCCAGTTTCTGGGCAGGGTGCTCACAGGAAGCAGTCTAGGATGGCAGTCACACCCATGGGCACTGGGGGCAGCCTGCCTGGCTTCAAATCCCAGCTCTGCCTCTGCAAACTGTGGACCCTGAGAACGTTGGTTTAATCTCTCTGAGTTTTATTCCCTCATCTGTAAAATGGTGATACTAACATCCACTTCATAGAATCGTCAAGATTAAATGAGCTTCTATATACCAAATGCTTAGGATGGTACCAAGCATTCTGTGTATGTGTTTATTATTATTTTTGTCATTTTTTTGAGCAGGGGAAGTCAGGATGAAATGGAACAGACACATATGAGAACTGCCTGGATCTCGGGGTTAGGCGTGGGGATGTTGGAAGAGATGCGAGTTTGGGGGTGGGACGGACTGGGCTCTGTTTTGCACACTGCGGTTGGAGACACCTGACATGGTCCATCAGAATGGAGATGCCGAAAGGGCAGGTGGATGCGTGCTGTGTGTCCGGAGCTGAGAATTGGAGATGGGAACCATTAGAGTCCCTGGGAAGCCGATGGCCCACAAGCTGCCTCTCTTACGTCTACAGTTGATTTCGCCCAAGATGTATGTGTGTTTTGTTTTACCACCCAACATGACTGCGTTTGACTTAACACAAAAATATCATCCCCCTGGCCTGCTAGTCGAGGAAAGCAGATGTTGCAGGAAGCTGTGCTCTGTTCCTCCCACGGCACATCACACCTGTCCCCAGGGCCTGTACCTCACTTTGAGGAGCTGGAAGTAATCTTAATTCTCATCCTGGAGAGGAATGTGTCCTTGTACCCACGTAGAGGTGAGGGGATGGAAGTTCTGAGGTGATAATAAATCACTTAGAGTCACGGCTGGTGAGTGGTGGGGCAGGGGCAGCGTCAGTTCTTCTGGCTGCAGAACCCTTGTCCTTTCCAATATCATGTCAACCTCACAACACCTGGAGAATGATGAGCTTGATCTGTTTAGTGTTCTCTGTGTGAAGAGGCAGGGAAGAGCTGTACCTCTTCCAGGAATGTGCGTAAGAGATGTCCTTGCCCCTGGGTAGCAGGAGCCATGTTCAGAGCAGCGATGGTTCAAAGCAGCACTGCTACGGACTGAATACCTGTGTCTCCCTAAAGTCCACATGTTGAAACCTAACCCCCCATCTGATGGTGTTAGGAGGTGAGGCCTCTGGGGGGTGATAGGTCATGAGGGTGGAGCTCTCATGAATGGGATTAGTGCCCTTATAAAAGGGACCCCAGAGAGCTCTCTCACCTCATGCCATGTAAGGGCACAGCAAGAAGACAGCCGTCTATGAACCAGGAAGCAGGCTCTCCCCAGATACCAAATCTGCTAGTGCCTTGTGTTCTTAAGTCCTAGTCTTCTTGGACTTCCAGCTTCCAGAACTGTTAGGAATAAACTTCTCTAAGCCAGCCAGCCTGCAGTATTCTGTGATAGCAGCCCGAGTGGACTGAAAAGCCAGTGCCATTCACCAGAGCAAACCCCTAACAGCAACCCAATGCCAAGCACGGGACCCCAGCTGAATAAACTGTAGAATGTACTCACCATGGAATGCAATGATGCAACCATGAGAATGAGCAAATGCAAAATATGGATGGGTCTTCACAGTAGAATATGGAGTTTAAAGAGGTACCAGAAATAATATTAACTAAAAAAATAAAAAGTAAGTCCCCAAAGACTGCATACAGTATGATATCCTTTGAATACAATTAAATGCAAATAAAATAAAGATATGAGAATTTGAATAGATACAATAAAACTATACAACATGGGGACTTCCCTGGTAGTCCAGTGGTTAAGACTCTACGCTTCCACTGCAAGGGGCCCGGGTTCGACCACTGGTCAGGGAACTAAGATCCTGCATGCCATGCAGCGTGGCTTAAAAAATAAAAACCTTTCCTTTTCTGCAGCTCTACAGAGTTCCTTTCTATAAACACAAAACAAAACAAAAACTATCAACATGGAAAGTAAGGTAATGTTGCGTATAAGCTTGAGGATGCTATTGTGGGAAGGACCATAACAAATGGTAATTATTGTTAAGGTCTTAGCTGTATCGCAAGTGGTGATTGACAGGTGCTAATTTTGCTGTTAAAAATAGCAAATTGAACCAAGTAAATAAAAGTGTGCTATACCTGGACTGCTGATGACAGGCATATTGTTATTTTTGATGGAGAATAGAAGAGTCAGGGAAGTGGGGGTCACTGGACCTGGTGTCTGAGCTGGGGCACTGTAGGCAGAGGGACAGGGTGGCTGGGACCAAGGCCAGAGTAGTGAGCCCAGGGCAGGGGGCGGGAAGAGATGGGGCCAGTTAGGACTCCTTTCCAGGGTCACAGGTGGAAGGGGCATGCTGGTTCTGGCCCACAAGGACGCTGACCCCAGGGCTGGTCCCATTCCCATGGTCCTGATGGCAGGCCAGGTTCCGGGGAAGCAGCCGCGAGTGAAGCTGAGTCCCTGGCCCTTCAGAGGCGTGGAGCCCGTGTGGCTGGGCAGAACACGAGGGATGGTGAGTCCTCTCTGGAGTCTCGAGGAGCCCTCCGTAGTCTGGGTCCCCCGTTAGTGATGACGCCTCTGGGATCACTCAGTCTGCACCAGTTTCTTTGCTCTGCCAGGGTGCCGGCACATTTGTCCAGTGGTGAGTCAGACTCTGGCTTCTGGGACAGCCCCATAGCGTGTTCTGGACAAACAGTTCTCGACTCATCTGACTCAAAGTTCCCTTCCAACACTTAGTTTAACCTCCCCTTTATGATCCTGAAACACAGATTCCTAGCCCCTATCATGTAACTACACACATAATTTTACAAATTAATATAATACCCTAAACGTTAGATAAAAAGAAAGTGATGTATAATAAAAAGGGTGTGCATTTCAGTAGGTAAATGCGTGGGCTGGACTCCATTGGGATGAAGCAGGGGGCACAAATGTCTATCGGATGCATCACTGTTGATGTGAGAGCTGCCCCCAGAGGATGGACACATGGACACATGGCATTGGGCTGGCAGCTCACAGAGCAAAAATCTTGGGTCCAGGGAGGGGATTTTCTGAATGGAGGATGATTCTTAATCAAGTTCCATTGATTTATATGATAGTTTCATTCCAGAAGAATTCAGTGCATATTACAAGCTTGCAGAATAAACTGAGTTTATACATCACACGGAGTAAGGCTCTGGATCAGGATTTCTCAGCACTATTGACACCTGGGGCGCAACCGTTCTTTGTTTGGGGGCTTTCCTGTGCATTGGAGGGTGTTCAGCAGCGTCTCTGACCTCTACCCTTTAAATGTCAGGCTCAAGCCCAGTGTGACACCCAAAATTGTCTCCCTACTTGTCCAACGTCCCCTAATAGGCAAAATCACCTTTGGTTAAGAACCACAACTCTGGGCTCAGGTAATTGCACAAAGATTTTTGCTTTTATTTATTCACAGGAATGTCTGCTTAGGAAATCCTTTGTTGTGTGGGACCGACCTGTGCTTTGGCAGGGGCACTGTCCACCCAAGGAATGCCAGCCATGCCCCCCCCTCAATTATTATACCAACCAACCCCACTGCACAGAAGTCCAAAATGCCCCCTTGGAGGATGGGTGTTGCTTCTGTGATGAACCATTGACCAGAGTGACTGCATGCAGGGCGGGATGTGGAGGCCTCTGGCCCCAAAAGTCTGGTTCAGATTCAAGTACATGAATGGTCTCCCCTGAATATTCCTGGACGTGTCGGGGAAGAGGCTCCTGGGGTGAGGGTGTTCAGTTCTCTATTGCTTAATGACAAACCACCAAACTCAGTGGTCTGGATGGCAGTTTATGAACGTGGCTCAGCTGGTGGGCCTTCTGCTCCACGTGCCATCTGCTGGGGCTGGAAGGTCCAAGATGGCGACAACAGTCCCAAGTCTGGTGCCTCAGCTGGGTGGCTGGAACCACCGGGGGCTGGCTGGGCCTCTTTCTCCACATGGCCAGCTTGGGCTTCCTCACAGCGAGGCCATCTCAAAGTAGGATTACATTCCAAGGGCGAGGAAACTGCCAGTCCTCTGAAAGGCTGGTCCTAGAAGTGACACACAGGTTCACTTCCTCTGTCTTCTACTGGCCAAAGCAAGTGGCACGGCCATACCTGATTCATCCAGAGGGGATGGAGATGTGAGCAGCAGCAAATGCGTGCAGGGAGAAAAAATTGATGGTGGTCATCTTTGGAGGCTACCACGTGGACACTGGATTTCCTGCCGCCACGGGCTGGTGGAAACTCAGATTCTGCCATTGGATAGACAGGTGTATGTGTCTATTATATGTTAGAAACATTTCCATTAAAAAGCATGTTTCCAAAAAGGTGCTGATTAATTTAATAGCAACTTGCATTGAACATTTACTCTGTACTGGATCTTGTTTATCCATTCAATTGCCCCACAATCAATCCTAGGGTGTGGGCACTACTCTTCTCCCCATTTCAGAGATGAGGAAATTGAGACCCAGAAAGTAATCTGTCCACTAATCCTACTTCTGGGCACTTATTTTAAGGAAATGATTCAGATTTAGTTATTAGATGTTCATTACAACATAGTTTATAATAGGAGATTGGTTAAATAAATCATGATATATCTGTATAAAGGAGTATTGTGCAGTAACAGGAAGATAGTGATATACTGAGATCCTCTCAATATAGACAGTGAAAAAACGGGTTATAAAACAATATGTATAATATCCTCTCATTTTGGACAAAAATATACACAAAGTCTTAAAAGTGGCCTCTAGGGAGGGATTCTGAATGGGTATATTTTGTCTTTTTGTTAATTTGTGGTTTCTCCTCTTTCTACAATGAATATGTATTGCTTTGGAAGGAAGAGAAAAACAATTCAAGTTGTCACTTTTAATTCTCGGAAAAGGAAAGAAAAGAAGAGGTTGTTTGCTTAAATGAGAGAGTTTCAGGTAACTGACTGGATTTTCTGGTCAGTGAACCAGAAAATCACCCTCCGAAGATGGACTCCCCTTGACCTTGTTGACCAAATTCAAGTTCGCCTAACTGAGCAAATTCGACTAAACAAAGTCCAGCCTGATGCTACAGTTGGTGTTCCCTGCAACGCCAGCTTCTACGCCCCTTCATCAGCCGTGTCCACGCAGCCAGTTTCGTGTGCCGGGCCCCCGATCAACAGCCAACAGAGAATCAAGGACGCGAGGAACTTAATTCTGCCAACAACCTGAACGAACTTGGAAGAGCTCCAGGTGAGACCACAGCCCTGGCCAGCACCTTGATTTACGCTTTGGCAGACCTTTGGCTGACCCATGCCCAGACGCCTGACCCACAGAAACTGCAAGATGATCAATTGTGTTAAAGTTGCTGCATCTGTGGTGATCTGTTATGTAGCCGTAGAAATCAAATCCACTTTTCTCCCACCCTCCCTTCCCTTCCTCCTTCCATTCTTTCTTTTAAGCATATCATGGATGCCTTCCCCCATTATTACACATCATGCAGAAACAACCCCCAGAATGGATTTTCCTCTGTGTTCTCTGTAAAATGAGTGGTGGTGGAATCTGACTCAGCGGGGACTCCAAGTCTGGCATCGGGGCGTATCCAACCCGGAAGGCATGCGTTCAGCTTGGAACCTGGTTCTTTCAGATATCCAGAAGACAAATTGTTCCCCTCAAAGGGCATTTTTGCCATGGTCATGTCCTTTGATGGTAGGGCTAGCTTACTACCCGCAATTGAAGAGGAAACCTCCCAAGAAAAGACATACTTGGAAGGGAACACCGCCTCCATGCCCGGGAGCATCTGTTCTCTTGGCTTTTAGCCTTGTTCTGTTGCATTGTCTTCTTTTCCTGGTGTGTGTGTGTGTGTGTGTGTGTGTGTGTTACCTCTCTGTTAGTTACAAGCTCCCTGAGGGCAGGGAGCATGTCTTGGGATCTCTCTGCCATCTGGCGCCAGGCACATGGTGAGCTCATGCAGTGTTGGCTGGCTTAAGGGAACTCCATCAGCCACAATACAGGGAGGGGTATGTGAGCCACATCCAAAATTCCATCTGTCTTTACTCTGGTCCTTTTTTCATCTGGGTATCCGGGTAGTAAAAAGGAAACATTTCGGAGACAAGTTTGGTTTGATCCCCGGTCTTCAAATGTATTAGCTGAACGTTCAAATTTCTTGACCTCTTAGCCTCAGAAGGCCCATCTGTAAAATGGTCTACCAGAAAGTTAACATATGTGGGACCTCCAGGCACATAGTATGCCTTCAGTGACAGCTAAAGTTTTTCCTTTTCTTTCTGTTCTTTGATCTTATTTTATTTTTTCCTCTTGTAAAAAGACCAAATACGTTTTGGCTTCCTGAGCAAGACCCTTCTAGAAAGTATTCACGTTAGAACCGCAATAACGAAGTCTGGCGTTAGCCTTGGTGGCTGTGTTTGAATTTTTCAGGCCATGGAAATTCTCTCTGACAATCATTTATGACCAGTTTCTGGCCCAGGCAGAGACCATGCTGGGACCAGAGTGAGGTTTTGATGAGGGTGGGTAGGAGAAGCAACCCTTAGGAGGGAATGGTGTGAGAGTCTGTCCCAGGGGCAGGAATGTCACATTGCTTTGCATTTGTCACAAAGTCCAGGTATTGGTCTCAGTGAGAGTCCTGTGCTTCTGGGCATACCAGCCCAGTAAGTCAGGGTGAGTCCCTAACCTCCATCACAGCCCAGAAATCAGAAAGAAATTCCCCAGGAGGCATCAATGCCACGAAGAGGACTCACTGGTGTGGAGAAAAGGGGGCCCTCTTACACTGTTGGTGGGAATGTAAACTGGTGCAGCCACTGTGGAGAACAGTTTTTTTAGCTTAAAAAACTAAAAAGAGAGCTACCATATGATCCAGCAATCCCACTCCTGGGCATATATCTGGAGAAAACCATAATTTGAAAAGATACATGCACCCCAATGTTCATAGCAGCACTATTTACAATAGCCAAGACATGGAAGCAACCTAGATGTCCATGGACAGATGAATGGATAAAGAAGATGTGATACATATTTACAATGGAATATTACTTAGCCATAAAAAAGAATAAAATAATGCCATTTGCAGCAACATGGATGGACCTTGAGATTTTCATACTGAGTGAAGTAAGTCAGACAAAGACAGATATCATATGATATCACTTATATGTGGAAACTAAAAAAAAAAATGATACAAATGAACTTTTTACAGACCAGAAACAGACTCACTTTGTAAAAAACAAACTTCTGGTTACCAAAGGGGAAAGGTAGGGGGGAGGGATACATTACGAGGTTGGGATTAACACACACAGACTACTATATATAAAATAGCTAATCAACAGGGACCTACTGTATAGCACAGGGAACTCTACTCAATATTCTGTAGTAACCTACACGGGAAAAGAATCGAAAAAGAATAGACACATGTATATGTATAACGGATTCACTTTGCTGTACACCTGAAACGAACACAACATTGTAAATCAGCTCTACTCAAATATAAAATAAAAATTAAAAAAAAGAAAAGAAAAGAAAGCAAAAAGCACAGAAAAGAAAAAGAAAAGAGCCCACTGGATGAGGTCTGAGAGGAAGTGTGGGTGCCTGGAAGTCAGGAGTGATGCTCAGGAAAGTGGGGACATCAGGCAGGTTTATGTTTACAGGCTCACGGGAACCTTGGAGACCTACTGGGTTTTAAGCTTCTAGGAGGCAGAAAGCATATCTTACTTCTCTCAATGCCCCGCACCCGGCCAGGCACAGCAGGCTCCCCGAGTGGTTGAATGAATAAAGGGCAGGGAGGAGACACCCCCCTCCCCTACTTAACAGACAAGGTAACAGAGGCCGATGCAGAGAGGGTAATTTGCCTAAGGGTTAGTCTCAGAAACTCTTTCCCCCCTCTTGCACTGTTGGTGGGATTGTAAATTGATACAGCCACTGTGGCAAACAGTATGGAGGTTCCTTAAAAAACTAAAAATAGAACTACCATACGACCCAGCAATCCCACTACTGGGCATATACCCTGAGAAAACCATAATTCAAAAAGAGGCATGCACCCCAATATTCATTGCAGCTCTATTTACGATAGCCAGGACATGGAAGCAACCTAGGTGTCCATTGACAGATGAATGGATAAAGAAGATGTGGCACATATATACAATGGAATATTACTCAGCCATAAAAGGAAATGAAATTGAGTTATTTGTAGTGAGGTGGATGGACCTAGAGACTGTCATACAGAGTGAAGTAAGTCAGAAAGAGAAAAACAAATACCATACGCTAACACATATATATGGAATTAAAAAAAAATGGTTCTGAAGAACCTAGGGGCAAGACAGGAATAAAGACACAGACGTAGAGAATGGACTTGAGGACACGGGAAGGGGGAAGGGTAAGCTGGGACGAAGTGAGAGAGTGTCATGGACATATATATACTGTCAAATGTAAAATAGATAGCTAGTGGGAAGCAGTCTCATAGCACAGGGAGATCAGCTCGGTGCTTTGTATCCACCTAGAGGGGTTGGATAGGGAGGGTGGGAGGGAGACGCAAAAGGGAGGGAATACGGGGATGTATGTATACATATAGTTGATTCACTTTGTTATACAGCAGAAACTAACACACCATTGTAAAGCAATTATACTCCAATAAAGATATTTTAAAAAATTTAAAAGCTTAAAAAAAAAAAAAAAGAAACTCTTTCCCACTCAGGCATCAGTAACTGAGAATAGGTTGAAATGAGACCTCTCCAGGGTTGACTTTTCCTTTGAAAATTACACATGGCTTTGGGAAAGGTGTGCACTTCTATGAGCAGAGGTCGAGGTCTTCACAGGTGAGGGAGGGTCTGGGGTGTGACTGGTGCTCGGCTAGCCCGCTATGTAGGTGGCTGCTGATTGGGCCCGTGGGAAAAGCTGACAGCACCCACAGCCGCCCTTGGTCAGCCTGACCTGGCCCCAGACTGACCCGATGTCTAATCGGATGGCATGGATGGGATGCCATGAAAGTTCCTTCTGGCTTCGTTTTACACCCTCATCCTGGTACTGGTCCTCATGGTCTCTCTCCTGGATACCTGTAATAGTGGTGCCACGCCACTGCCTCATCCTCTTTAATCCATTTACTAAATGGACTCATGTGACCCTGCTCCCTCCATTTGCCTCGGCTTATAACCCTTCAGTGGCTTGGATTTAGCACAAAAGGAAAACTGCTCACTGCCGCCTGCTCCAAGCCCACCTCCTGCCACTGTCACCCTCTGCTGCAGCCCACTGCTGTCTTTTGGTCCCTTATAAACACAAAGAACTCTCCCATCTCAAGAACATGCTGTTCCCTTTGCCAAGAATACTTTTCCCTCAATCATCCCATTCTCATTCTCATCCTTCAAGTCTCAAATTAAATACCACTTCCTCAGAGAGCATCCCTGCCCACTTCTCTGAAGTAGACCCACAGAGGTTCCTAGCATAGGGTTCTATTTGTGTCCTTTATAGCGCATATCAAAGTTTGGTAATTATATATTATTTTGTTTGTCTATGACCTATTATGTTGCTCCACCACTAGCCAATAAGCTCCACGAAGAGAGGGACCAGGTAGGTCTTGTCCACCACTGTGCTTCCCAATGTACCTGGCACATAGTGGGTAGTTATTATATATGTGTTGAATACAAAATGAATGAATAAAGAGATGAGTGAATGTCTCAAGTCCCTGGTGGCAGACTTCATCAGAGACGATTCAAGGAGACTACCCAGCTTGGTAATACCCTTAATAAGGACTGGGTTTAAAGCGACACAGGCAGAAACTGTAGACACAGATGCTAACAAAAGAAAGTGACCATTCAGGGCAGTACAGTGTGGAATGAGAACACAGACTCTGAAAGATGAAACATCCAGACTGGGCCAGACCTGCAACCAGGGTTTCTGTGTGGTATGGAATCACTCTAGAATGTGCCCTAACAGTGTCCACTCCCACTCAGTAGTAGGGATGTCTGCCATCCTCAGCCAGTCATGCTGTCATCTTCATCAAAGAAGGATTAACAGGTTCTCTGGGGACACCAGGGATGGAGTCTGGGCTGGTGGGTCCTATGTTGCCACAATCTAAGTCATGATTCTAAGCCCTACTCTCCTATATTGTTTGTGGGAATGTGCTGCATTGAAACATTTCTCCAAGGAAATTTGGCAAAATGTATTAAGATTCTTAAGTATAGTAATGACCTTTAACCCAATAACTCCACATTGAAAAATCTACCCCAAAATTAGAGTCAGAAATGCACACTAAGACGTCAATATTAGGTTTGTCTTTAAGTGTACTTTTAATAGCCAAAGAATGGAGAAATGAAATCATCAAATGTGCAATAATAATTGGATAAGTAAATAATGGGCTATCCATATTATGGAATATGATTAGCTGATAAAAGTCATATTTTCCAAGGAGAATGTAACAGCATGGGAAAGTGCTTGCACTGCAACTTTGGAGGGAGGATACAACTTTTTTGGCATTTTCTTAAAAATAGAAAGGCTTAAATACTTAAAGTTTATGACATAAGAAACTTTAGTTCAAAGAAATAGAGCAGTCCACACATTATCTTTCACGAGTTCTAAAGACTCATCTGTTCAGTGTTGAAATTTCTCAAAAAACATACAGCCCTTGGAGGTCTAGTTCTTTGCCTGTTATAATAATCTCATTCATACTTTGTACTTGCTGCAGGGATTTAGTTTGCATCCAAATGTATGCACAAATGGTGACATTTAACACACACACACCCCAAATAACATCTGTACTTCCTTTGTTCAAATGATAGTTTTCACAGCGTAATTTGAAGTGAAAAAAAATTCATGAATTACAAAACAGAGTATATATTATGAATCCTCTTTCATAAAAGAAACATAGAAACAGTTCCCAGAAGGATGTATCATCAAATGATTCACAGAGATGACCTACATCTGATGAGATTGTCAAAACTTTTCTACCATGACCAGGTACGGCATTTATAATTAGAATAAAACAATAAACAACTTTTAATCCCAAGAGAAAAAAATCCTGTTGCTCTGAGGAGAAACACGAAGGAACCCACCTCCCAAATCCCTCATTACAGAGCTGGTCTTGGCAAAACTCTTCCCTTTTGGGACCACTATCCAGTCCCTGTGTGTAAATTAGGGTGGCACCAAGGTGCTCTAACAAAGAGACTCCAAAATACAGCAGTTGAAATAAGAGAAAATTTTATTTCTCTTTCTTGTATTAGTGCAGAGGTAGGCTGTTGGTCCAGGGCCAGTAGTTGGCTTTATTCTGCCAAGTCATCAGTAACCCATTGGCAGGCAGCATCCTCAACACACAATCCCCAGCCCCGGGGCAGTGATGGCTGCTCCTGTAGCTGCCAGTGGGAGGGAGGAAAAGAGGGCAAGCAACTTGCTTTATAAGGATGTGCCTGGAAGTTGCATACTTCTGCTCTCTTATCCCGTTGGTCAGAATTTCATCACAAGGTCACATCTAGCTGCAAGGGAGGCTGGGAGTATACATTCTCTTTGGGTCAATAGCCCTGCTGATGGGATAGGTCAGTGTGTATGTGTGTGTGTGTGTGTGTGTGTGTGTGTGTGTGTGTATGTAGGGGAGGATGTTGTAGTATTTATAATGTCAAAAAAAAAAAATAAGGAGCAAATGGGTACCTGGGTATTAAAATTTGAACAGAGAAAGGAAACAGCTAGTCATTAGCGCAAAACAGTTGGCTGTCTTTTCTGAGCAGCATCAAATAACAATATCCATCCACAAAGGGCATTCCCAAAAGCCTTGAGGCACAGCCAGCTTGGAGCCAGTGAGTCTGTCTTCTCCTCTCCTCCCAACCACTGCAAGACTTACCACAGATACACCTGAAACAGTGTAAATCAACTGTACTTAAAACTGTACTTAAAATTAAAAACTAAAAATTTACTGTAAAAAAAAGTAAATAAATAAAATAGTGCCTGGGACACACACACACACACACACACACATAGCACAGAGCCTGGGACACACACACACACACACACACTTAGCACAGAGCCTTCAGGAAGCCCTCCCAGTGGCCGTGGGGACCATTTTGAATTCAGAGATTTCCTGCCTTTTTCTCACAGACACAGAGCTTGCAAAGCCCCTCTCACTAATTCTTCCCCAAGACTGCATGCACTTGTCTAATGGTTCTCAATTCAATGAATGTTTGTGAAGCACCAATTCTAAGTCAGGGACACCATCTCACACGTTATCCCTCCTCTCAGCAACCCTGGAGCAATGGATTACTATCCCCATTTCACTGATGAGGAAACAGAGGCCAGGTAGCAAGAGGCACAGCTGGGGCCTGAAGCCAGCTTTCCAGCTATAACGCTGGCAGGCTTTCCACGTCACCACATCTGCCTAATTGTTTTAAAGCCTGGAAAAGTTGATGAGCCCTGCAACCTTCCATGAGGCTCTGCAGAAACGAACTGCCAAGCCTGCTTGTCTGAAATAGTTGTGGTCCTCAGCTTCTTGGAACAAAAAAATGCTCTTTCTCCCGAGTGGGACCAGCCCATTAATTAGCCCATCCTTTATTTCATGCAAAGCAGCTCTCCACGGCCCATAAATCATTCTCCAGGCCTTTCCACTAGGCAACTCTGCTTTGGAAATATCCCACACAGGGTGGATGCACAGTCTTCTGGACCCCATCAGTCTGGCAAAGCAAAACCGGAAGTGTCGTGTGGAGTTGCAAAACTAAAATAGATTACAACTGAGACCCAAACAACAACGCAGAGAGGAGAAGGCATACAGACACAGCCTCCAAGTGCAATTTTAAAGTGTCCAGGCCTTGCAAATGAATCAAATAGCGCTACGACCCACTGCGGCCATCCACAAGGTACCTTGCTATGGGAGCTGGTGCACGACCGTGATTTTTTTTTCTTTCTAATTTTTGATCAGATTCTGGATGGGGCCTAGAATGCATCCTGAGGAGGCTCATGCTGGAAGTTTACAGGCCTGGTACCGGACCCCCCATTGTTGAAAAGGATGCCTTCACCTGAGGCTTGATTGCTCTGAGAAACAATGCAGTAGAGTGGGGGGACATTTTTGTTTGATGAATCACAACATCTCTCGGTCCCCGGAACAAACACTAAAATAGCAGAAAGGAGCGGAAGAGGATAACGACTCGCCATTTATTCAGGGTCTGCTATGTGCTACACACAGCATCAGGCACTTTATGACTATTCTCTTGTTTGTTTGTCGGGGTCTTTATTTTACAGAAGAGGGGCCAGAGGGTTGACAAGTAAAAGGTCAAGTTCACTTACCTGAAAGGGGTGGGATGTGGATTTTAACCTTGGTGTGTAATATCAATGAGTTCCTATTAATTGAGGGTGTGCAGTGAGCCAGGCTACGGTCTCAGCCTTTTTTAGGTATTAACTCTTTTATTCGCCTCGACATTGTGTGATGGGTGCTATTATTATGCCCATTTTACAAATGGGAAAACCAAGGCCCAGCAGAGGTGCAGCATCTTGCCCCAGGCCACACAGATGGTAACTTGCAAGCCAGGAGGTGAACACAGGCAGTCTGCCCAGCACCCTTGACCCTTGTACTGCCTCTGTGGAAGACTGTAGATCTGCATTAAGCTATGGAAAAAGGTGAGGTCATGGGGGAGACTTTGCGAACTGAGAGGCGCCTTCAGTGACACTTTCCCCCCTACCTCCCTGTCATACAGGTGGACTAACTCATGGAAGGGACTATTTAAAGGTGTCTAGGGCTTCCCTGGTGGCGCAGTGGTTGAGAGTCCGCCTGCTGATGCAGGGGACACGGGTTCGTGCCTCGGTCCGGGAAGATCCCACATGCCGTGGAGTGGCTGGACCCCTGAGCCATGGTCGCTGAGCCTGCGCGTCCGGAGCCTGTGCTCCACAACGGGAGAGGCCACAACAGTGAGAGGCCCGCGTACCGCAAAAAAAAAAAAAAAAAAAGGTGTCTAGACTGTTCAACCTCACCACTGAGACTTGACCCTGGGACTAAATTCCTCTACCCCACACCACCTCTTCATTCCTGAATCAGCTGCCATTTCACCATCAATAGCCAATAGAAATACAATGTGAGCCACAGTTGTAATTCAAATATTTTTTGTAACTGACCACATTTTAAAAAGGTAAATAGGAACAGCTGAAATGAACTTAAATAATATATTTTACTTAACCCAATACATACAAAATATTATCATTGCAGCATATAGTCAATATAAAATTATTAATGACAGATTTTACACTTGGCAGGTAGAGAGTCTTCGAAATCTGATGTGTATTTCACACCTATTGCATGTCTCAATTTGAATGAGTCACATCTTAAGAGCTCAGTGGCCACACGTGGCCAGAATCTGCCATATTGGGCAACGTAGTCCTAGATGTTTGTTCAGCGTGTGGTCCACAGGTGAGCAGCATCACCTGGGACCGTGTGAGAAATGCAGACTCTCAGGTCCCAGCCCAGACCTACTGAGTCAGAATCTGCATTTAGCAAGGTCCCCAGGAATTCTTGTGCACATTTGTTTGAGAAATGCTGATCTGTAGATCTTACCTTTTTGTGAGAGGAGCTTTTTGCAATCCTTGAAGGCCATGGGGTCTTCTTCCCAGAAATATATAAGTATGCAAATGCACACAGATTTCTGCTTAGGGTTCCAGAAACGTCCTCCAGCTCTTGGATGTCCAGCTAAGGACCCCTAGTTCTGTGGATTCCACATTAAGAACTCTGGCTCTGGAGCAGTGGTTTTCAAAAAATAAAAATAAAAACAGTTAGCAGCACAAAGTTTTCTCTTGTTCACAAATGAAACCTTGTTCAAAAGCCCCATGTATAAAATGGGCTAAGAGTGAGCCACAGGGGCTGAACAGGGAAGTAGCCCTATTCCTCTGTGTCCTGCCTCCCTCCATCCAACTCTGAAGACTTTGAGGCTCCCTCAGGCCCAGTGTGGACACCCAGCCCCACTCAACCCCATCCCTGGCTTGAGTTTACTGACCTGGTCTGCTGCTGCACATAGGTCACCTGGATGTAAATTTTTTGTTTGTTTTTGTTTTCAAACTGTCTGGGGAAATTCTGAGAACCAGCTGGATTTTGGAACATTAATCTCATGCATCTCAACTGCCAGGAAGGTCCTGTTATATGAGGTCATTTTCGGTGCAAAGTTTTGTAATCCAAGCTGGCCTCAATTGGCTTTCTGTGTCTCCTTAAATCGCCAAATGACAGTGGTAGAAGGGCTCAGAGATATCTTCTGGTCTCCTCTCTCTACAGAGGGAGAGACTAGGACCAGAGGGCAGATGGAATGGGTCCCAGAGAGTACCACAACACCTCCTTTCCATGTGACCCCCTCGGGTGGCCAAAGACTCTCTTATCCCCACACGGACTGTGGACGTTTCTGATGGAGTACAAGATGCGGTTTCCCAATTTCTTTCTCCATGCTTCATCGTCATCAGATTTCCCACCTCGCTCCCTCACATCCAGGCACTGTGCTGGGGCCACAAATGCTTCTCTAAGCCCAGCTGTGACTGGATCACCTCTCGGATCAGCAGAGGCCATTTCCTGCAAAGCTAGTGAAACTTACTCATGCCCAGTAGAATGGACCCCTTCTGTGTCCTATGAAATTGTATTCCTTTTTTCTTGAAGAGCATCCCCACCCCCAAGTTGTATAAGCTTCTGACCCCACAAAGCCTGCATCTGTCCCTGCTGCTCAGACCCTTGGAGGTCTTCAGGACACACTCCAGATTCCTACAAGCCGGCTTCGACTACCCTTCCCTGGCCATCATGCCCTCCCCTCTCTGCACACAGCACTCCAGGCTTCCTGAGTTTTTGCCTCTCTCTGACCATCTTGCTCTTACCTCTCCTCCTGCTCAGCCTGTGCCCCCATCTGGTATATCCTTCCCACTCCAGGTCTTGCTTAAGTACCTCCATCTCAGTGAAGCCCACATGGTCTTATGAGTCATCCCTGTCTTTTGTCTTCCTGCCTCCCCCCTGCCAACTCACTGGTGATCATTTCTGGGTTAATATTTCTAAAGCTCTGAGAACAATGCCCAATACAGAATAAGCATCCTGTGTTTGTTAAAGAAAAGAAAACAAAAATAAAAGAAGTGTCATGTCTTTGCTCGCTCTGAGTTCTTACTGGGGAAAAGATGTCCTATCCTATGTCCCATTTTCCCTGGCGGGGCAGTGGGGGGATGCGGGGTGGATAGCTGGTCTAGATGCCTGTCCCAGTGTCCTGGTTTGTATGCAAATTATTTGTTATTCTTTCTATGGAGTTTTCTCCGCAGTTAATTCTTTAGCATTCTTGAAGACTCAGCTAAGAAATCTTGTCCTCTAAGAATATAAACTGGAATGTTTTTTGCCCGCAGGTAACTGAAGGTTTATTGTGGCACTGAACCAGACGTCTAGAGATGAAGTAGTTCTGGGTTAATTCTGCTAAGAGTTTAATAAGCAAAAAGACACAGTGTCACCTACTCATAATGAAGATCAGTGGCAGAAAAATGGGGTAATTCCTCCCAAGAGATGTTGCTTCTTTTTTTAAAAAATTTTTAAAAATTGAAGTATAGTTAATTTACAATGGTATGTTTGTTTCAAGTGTACAGCAGTTGCTTCTTTTTTTTTAATCAGTGAGGAATATGTTTCTTAGAAGCTCTGCCATCCACTCGCCCCAGGTGACTTTCTTTCATATCTAATTGGCCAGAATGCATCACGTGCCCATGGCTAAACCAATGGCTGGTGGGGAACAGGAGCCTCTTGGTTGGCTTGGACCAATCAGGAGTCAACCTCTAGAGCTGAGGGGATGCTCAGGATTCTGTGGCCACCATGTTGAGAAAACTATTGCACAAGGACGGCTTGGCTGTGGGGAAGCCAAGGAGGAGTACCTGTAGGCAGGCCACCAACAATGTCTACTGCACTTTCCCTGACCTCCCCCCGCACCATGCCCCTCCCCCCCGGCCCCAAGGCTGTGAGGGGCCCCTCTCCCTCTGGATTTCCACAGCCTTTTTTTTTTCCCCCACAGCCTGTTGTGCTCCCTCTATTATAGCACGGATCACATGACAACTTGTCTCTATTCCCCCAGTCCCCAGATATTACCTCCCCACAAGCAGAAAGCATATCTCATCCACCATACTCTCCTCCCAGCTCCTGGCACAAGGCCTAGCACCTTGTGAGAGCTCAAGAGTATTTAAATGAGTACATTTCCTCCCAGTGGTGTTCCCATAAAGCATAATATACTCCTTTTTAAAAAAAATTTATTTATTTACATTTTTTGGCCGCGTCCCGTGCCATGCGGGACCTTAGTTCCCTGACCAGGGATCGCATCCACATCCCCTGCAAGTGGGAACGTGGAGTCTTAACCACTGGACCACCAAGGAAGTCCCACTCCTTGTTTTAGACACACTTGATGGGACACTTCATTTGGGGGAAATTTAGGATGTTTCGCATCCACTCTTAAGCTGTGCACTCCCTGAGCACAAGGCCTGCGCTGGACACACCTCTGTATCCCTTGGTGCCTAGCGCAGTGTCTGATACACAGGCATGTGCATACTTTAGGATATAACGTATAATAGATAGGTTTCCATGCAACACAGCAAAGAAAAAATGAACTCTGCTCTAGGCACTACCAATGAACCTCTCAGACACAAGTTTAAATGAAAGAAGCCAGACATGAAAGAGTAAAAGTGTAAGATTCTATTTATATAAAGTTCAAACATGGCAGAACTAATTCTTGGTGATGGAGGAGAGAAAAGTGGTCACTGTTGGGGGTTTGGCTGAGAGGGAGCACGAGGGAGCCTGGTGTGGGCTACACACGTCCTATCTCTTGACCTGGCTGGTGGTTACATGTGTGTACATGAAAAATCAATGGAGCTTTAAACTGTGGTACATCTAGACAGCAGAATGTTATTCTATTTTATTGAAAAGAAATGAGCTATTAAGCCATGGCTGAAACTTAAATGCATATTACTGAGTGAAAGAAGCCAATCTAAAAAGGCTGTAGGATTCCAACCATATGACATTCTGGAAAAAGCAAAACTAAGGAAACAGTAAAAAGATCAGTGATTGCCAGGGATGGAGGGAGGGAAGAGGGATGAATAGGCAAAGCACAGAGGATTTTTAGGGCTGTGACACTATCCTGTACGATATTATAAGGGTGGATATATGTTATTATATATGATATATGATATATGTTATTATACGTTTACCCAAACCCACAGAATGTACAACACCAAGAGTGAAGCCTAATGTAAAGTATGAACTTTCTGTGATGATTTGTCAGTGCAGGTTCATCGATTGTAACATATGCACCACTGGGGTGGGGGAATTTGATAGTGGGGTAGGCTCTGTGTTGGTCGGGGTGATGGGACAGGGGATATATGGCATCTCTCTATATCATCCACTCAATTTTGCTGTGAACCTAAAACTGCTCTAAAAAAGAAAGCCTATTTTTAAAAAATTATTGAGCAGTATATTTTGTGCACTGTATAGCATGTGATATCTCAACTAAAAAGGAAAAAGTGTTCTCCTCGAAAATAATATTCACTAGCATTTGCTAAAGGCTTACAGGAAGCCGGACCTTGCCTGAGTTCTGTACCTGTAGTATTTTCTAGAATATAGGTTGTAGGAGGGCATGGTCTTACCCAGCTCGATCTCAGTGGCCGGCATATCATAAAGGTTTATCAGGTGGAGAAATGTGCTCCTTGCAATATCACAAAATCCTCCATGCTGTAGGAATGGGAGCACTGTCCATTCAACAGAAGAGGAAACCAAGCGTCCGAGAAGCAAGTGACTGGTCCAAAGCCACGCAGCTGGTAAGTGGCAGAGCCAGGACTTGTGCCAGGTTGTCTTGATAGAAAAGCCTGCGTTCTGAACCCCTGTGCTCTGACACCTCCAATTTTCAGTGAAGTTGAACCCCAAGAGCTCAAAGTGCTCAGAAGGCATGCTGGTACAATTATTCATAGGAGTTGTCATCAAGGTTGTGTTTTTCCTAAATTAATTGCTATTGTCTCTGGGATGTGGTTACAAAGTGCCCTGATTGTACCTGTGATAAAGGGATATTCCAAGTCCAAGTTCAACCTGTTGGCCTGTCCATAGCTTTGACACCTTGATTCCCTGTCATCTGGTAACCACTAAAAGGTGTAATATTCCGAAGCCTTTAATTTTACCTTCCGCGGGAGAGGAAAATTGACAGGGGAGAGGTAGGGTACAATTTGAGACATGTGCAAATTACCTTTTGACTCTCATGAATGTATATTCCATATCTGATGCCTGCCTCGGCGAGAGTCTTCTTCCCCAGGATGAGCTAGGTTGACGGCCATCAGCGCATAATTGCTGGGCTCAGTCCCGTCTCTCCCACCAGAGAATGAAATCTTGTTCAAGGTCAGCATCGAGGTGTCAGTCTCAAAGTTTCCAATGCCAAATGAGCTGCATCAGGAACAAAACTATCTTCAGAGAGGGCAGCCTACCCCAAATAGAAAAAGCGTTTGTGTGTGTGTCTGTGTGTGTGTGTGTCTGTATGTGTGTGTTTGTGTCTCTGTGTGTGTGTGTGTGTGTGTGTGGTCTGATGATGCCTTCAGGCCAGGTAAGAGGAGAGGTGAAAAGGTGATCTAATGGAACTTCAGGGGCATGATGGTGCCCAAAGCCAGATGGGAGGAGGTTGTAGGTGAGCAGGTGATGGTGACATGAAGGTAGTCTGTATGGACCGCTCTTCTGAGAAGTTTGGCTGTGACAAGAGAGAAGAGAGAGGATTAGAAAAAGCAGCATCGCACTTGCTGGTGGTGCAGTGGTTAAGAATCCGCTTGCCAGTGCAGGGGACACGGGTTCGAGCCCTGGTCCAGGAAGATCCCACATGCCGCGGAGCAATTAAGTCCGTGCGCCACAACTACTGAGCCTGCGTGTCACAACTACTGAAGCCCGCGTGCCTAGAGCCTGTTCTCTGCAACAGGAGAACCCACCGCAATGAGAAACCTGCGCACCGCAATGAGACGTAGCCCACGCTCGCCGCAAGTAGAGAAAGTCCACGAGCAGCAACGAAGACCCAATGGAGCCAAAAAATAAATAAATAAAAAATTTTAAAAAAGCAAAAACAGCATCATGAGAAATCCACTGAAGGTTTATTTGGAAATAGTTTTCATTGTGGTAAAATACATATAACATATATTGATAATTTGCCATTATAATGTATACAGTACAGTGGCATTAATATATTCAAAATGCTGTGCAACCATCACCATTATCAAGTTCCCAAATATTTTCATCACTCTGAAAGGCGGCTCCATCCCCACTAGGCATTCCTCCCTCCCGCCAGCCCCTGGCAGCCATCAATCAGCATTTTTTCACTCTGGGTTACCTATTCTGGATTTTTCACATTCATGAACTCATACAATGTGCGGCCTGTTATGACTGGCCTCTCTCACTTATCATTTCACCAGGCTTCCCTGGTGGCGCAGTGGTTGAGAGTCCGCCTGCCGATGCAGGGGATACGGGTTCGTGCCCCGGTCTGGGAGGATCCCATATGCCGCGGAGCGGCTGGGCCCGTGAGCCATGGCCACTGAGCCTGTGCGTCCAGAGCCTGTGCTCTGCAACGGGAGAGGCCACAACAGTGAGAGGCCCGTGTACCACAAAAAAAAAAAAAAAAAGTTTTTCAAGGCTCATCCATGTGGTAGCATGCATCAATACTTTATTCCTTTTTTGGCTGAATAATACTCCATTGTGCAGATATACCACATTTTGTTCATTTTTTTTGTTGGTGGACACTTGGACTGCTTCTACCTTTTGGCTATTGTGGGCAGTGCTGCCATAAACATGGGTGTACAAGTTTTTTTCCTTGAACACCTGTTGTCATTTCCTCTGGGTAGATACCTGGGAGCAGAATTGCTGGGTCACATGGTAATCCTAGGTTTAACTCATTGAGAAACTGTCAAACTAGCCACGTATGAGGCTTCAAATGTCTCCACATCCTCGACAAACATTATTCTTTTCCATTTTTTTTCTTTGAAGGTTTTTTTTAGAGTGAAGATTCCTTCTTCTACTGAGGGCTCACTGGCTTGTGAACAGTGGTGAGCAGATAGGCTGACCCTACCGTCCAGGGGCTCACAGCCTGGTGAGACCATGGGAAAGCCAGGCACTGAAGGAGACTTCCAGATTCTATCCTGGACCCAGAGCTTCCAGTCAATTCTTTCTACTTCCAGCTGTGGATAACGAAAGCTGAAATTTAGACACGGCATTCCAAGCCCCTTTTAGGGAAGCAAGGGGGGAAAGAGCACAGACTTTGGTGTTAGAGCCCTTTAGGTTCATCTGCTCATTCTTCATCACTCAAGCAAGCCATTCAACCTTTCAGAGCCTCGGCTTTCCTGGCAGCACAATGGGACAGTACTATTTCCCTGGAGGAGTTACTGTCAGATTTATACAGATAAATGACAAAAGTGAAGAGGCAGCTCAGAGCCTGCCACTTAGTAGATGCTCAATAAACATGTTTTCCTCTCTTTGGGTCAATGGAGAAAAAAAGGAAGTGAACTGAACAAGAACATGTGTTTTCCTTTTAATCCAGCATTACCTAAGGCAGATAGGGATATTTGCAGACTGAGGAGGTGGCCTCAGTTGTGGGCCAGGGACATACCACCAACACTGATCTAGGGCCTCAATCATATAACAACCTCCTGGGGGTCTCCTCCACCTCCCCAGGAATTCCAGTGCTCAGCAAGTTTTGGGGTTCACCGGCTGTACTGGTTTCTGAGAGCTGCAGTAACACAATAACACTAGCTTCTGGTGGTGGTTGGTGTTCCTTGGCTTGGAGATGTATCACTCCAATCTCTGCCTCCATCTTCACATGGCCTTTGCCCTTGTGTGTGCACCCCCAATTTCCCTCTTTCTAAGGACACCAGTCATTGGATTAGAGCCCACCCTAAACCAGTATGATCCTCTTTTAACTTGATTATAACTGCAAAGACCCTATTTCCAAACAAGGTCACATTTGTGGGCACTGGAGGGTTAGGACATATTTTTTAGGGGACATGATTCAACCTATAGCACTGGTTGACGGTTAAATGCAGCGTGGAATCAGGTTTCACAGAGCATAGAGACAGTTTGGGGAGCCTTTCTTCAAGGGAAAGAACACAAAATTATGAATGCGAATTTAGGTAGAGGCCCCTGGAAGGGGGTGAACAAACGGGGGTCCTGTAGCTTAAGCACCTTTAGCGTCATGGAAAAACCTCATGTATCCTGATTCGGTTTCTATACTCATTACATGGAGCCAAAGGAATAAAACAGTTAAAAATGACAAACCATTAACACATACATTTCAAAACAGACATACACTTCTGCATGTATATTAGAACAGGTCTGCAAGGAAACACATCCAAATCTCAACTGATTATTTGTGCTGGGTAGAGTTGTGGATGATCGTTATTTATTTATTTTTTCTTTTCACTGATCTAAATTTGCTGGGTCTGACTACAAAGGACATATATTGCCTTTATAGAAACCATAACCATCTTCTTGCAGGCTTGATGTGTCGATTAGAGTCGGGATGGGTCTGAGGCCCTCGCAGAGAGCTGCAAGGCTGGCAGTTGCCATTGATATCTGTCCCAGGAGATGCTATTTCCTCAAGGGCTTCATGGAGCCCACATGACCTCCCCTTAGGTTTCCTCGGGCCCCCCTCATCTGCACTCCCAGAAGGCTGCCTGGCTCAGATTGGGAAGATACCCAGAGAGCCAATGGCCAGTGTACGCACAGGAGAGGCCCCACCACGGAGAATGAGGTGCCGTGGCTGTTGATCCGCTTCCCTGATTTACATCAATTTACATTCAGCTCTCGAGTAATCTACATGAAAAACAGGCCGCCTCCATCTATTCCACTGAAATCAGATGAGGCCGCCTGGCCTGTGGGATGATGCGGGGAGATGCTCCCTCACTTCCCAAACCCTGGGCAGACTAATTTGTCAGCCCAAACAAGGGCTGGCATTGTAATCATGGCCACCTAGCACTCTTCCACTTTCCCCAGATTGGACAGATAAATGGATATTTGTGGTTTATTAACCGGAATGTTTTGTCTAGCTGCATTTTCCATTCCCTTCCCTTCTATAAGGAGCTGGTATGTTTTTTCATGTGAGAGTATTGATGCCATTCATTCATTCACTCCTCCCATGATAATTCACCGAGGTCTTCCACGTACCAGGCAACTGTGCCTGTGTCCAGGCGAGAGAGGTGATTGCCTTTGGCCTTGTCTTCAGCTGATGTCTCTGCTCTTGACTTATTTTTAAAAATAAAGTTTGATGTACGTATAGCCTACATACAGTAAATTGCATAAACCTCAAGTGTACGACTTGACAAATATTAGCATATGTATCCTGTAACCTCCATCATGAATGAATAACGATGTGCCCACTTTCTTTTTTTTAATTGAATAAAGTTAATTTACAATGTTGTGTTAGTTTCAAGGGTACAGCAAAATGATTCAGTTATTCACATCTGTATATTCTTGTTCAGATTCTTTTCCATTATAGGTTATTACA
This sequence comes from Mesoplodon densirostris, assembly GCF_025265405.1. Classification (NCBI taxonomy): domain Eukaryota; kingdom Metazoa; phylum Chordata; class Mammalia; order Artiodactyla; family Ziphiidae; genus Mesoplodon; species Mesoplodon densirostris. The sequence goes on from NC_082664.1 coordinate 10,958,660, forward strand.
AGATATTGAGTATAGTTTGCTGTGCTATACAGTAGGTCCTTGTTGTTTACCTATTTTATATACAGTAGTGTGTATATGTTAATCCCAAATTCCTAATCTATCTCTCCCCCACAAATGTCAATCAACAGATGAATGGATAAAGAAGATGTGGTGTATATATATATATATATATATATATATATATATATATATATATATACATACACAATGGAATACCACTCAGCCATAGAAAAAGAATGAAATAATGCCATTAGCAGCAACATGGATGGACCTAGAGATTATCATATTAAGTAATGTGCCTACTTTCTAATTTTGTTAAAGGAATTAATGAGTTAGTAAATGTATACTCCCTGGCACAAAGTAAGTGCCAATAACCTACTATCTCCAGAAGCAAAGACCTTGCCCACCTGTTCTGTAGGTGTTCCCATGGGTATCTCTGACCCGGTACCCAGCTGGGGTCTTCTCTGAGTAGGTGTTGCCATGACCCTGGCTCATATTTTGATCTTCATCTCTACCTCTTTCTCATTTGCTGGGAGGAGTTGGAAGGAGACAGGTTTAAAAACATATTTTTCCCCTAAAGGAACTTAATATTTCAAACAGCTTTTCTACATTTGTCAGAGGAAACATCAAACTACACTTTGCAAGAATTTTGAAGATGTATAGTGCATCTTTGCTAATCTAACTAATAACGTGATCTGAAGAAGTTTTATCATTATTACCATTTTTTTCAATTCAGTACAAAATGTGGTATTTGCCACCAAAAAATATCATTTGGAAGATCATAGAAAGTGCTTCCTAGAATTTCATCAAAGATTTCTTTCCTACTTTCATGCAAATTTTAACATAGAAAACAGAACTAAGTTCAACCATATAACTATTTTGATATTTTTCTCAAAATGGAAATAGTTTTCTTATTATTTCTGATATTTTGAAGGGTAGTGGACACCCTTGTTTCCCTAACCCCACCTCTTCTCCCTAAGGAGACCGGACGAGGTCACCACCCACTTTCGCAGCCCACCTAGGCTAGAGGGTCTTCCTGAGAGCATCATCTGGCATCGTTGCTTTTCTACAGGATCCACTGAATCTGGTTTGCAGCTTTTCCGGCACTCACACAACCCCTTCACTGGGCCTCGTGCTCCCCAAAGACTCCACCACTGGCCAGCCTGAGCCCTCCTGGGTGGCCCCCTGCACCGTCCTCTAAGAGTCTCAGTTGTGATCATTCCAAACTCTTTCCTTTGTTCCCCAAAGCCTAGAGGAGGAGGCTGCTTCCTGCAGCTGCTACCTCCTAAATGCCTTAGAGTTGTCTCTTTACCCTCTGAGTTACCCAATTAACCACTTTATACCTAGTTTACCATCCTGTATATCAGATTCTCTCTGTTCAACTACCTGGTATGGTTTCTGTCTCCTGTCTGGTCCCCACTGACACCCCCAGCCCCACCTTCCTGGTCCCCAGTTCCAGCCTTGAATGAGTTGCTGAACACCACTGAGCCTCGCTTTTCTGATGTATGAAGTAGAAAGAATGGTAACAGAACGCCATCAGCACGGAGAGGCTTTTCAGGTTTGCAGCCCAGGAGTCCTCCCTGCCAGAAGCTCCCAGCACCATCCGGGCTGCTGAGGGTCTTCTGAATGGTGATCACCTGACTCTCCATTACTTCGCCCTCTTGTTCATTCAACAAGCATTTGTTGAGTGCTGATGATGAACTTATTGCATCCCCCCAAATTCATGTGTTGAAGCTTTAACCTCCCAGAGCGACTGTATTTGGAGATGAAGCCTTTATGGAGGTAACTAAGCTAGGTGGGAAGGCTGCCGTCTGCAAGCCAGGAAGAGGGCCCTCAGCAGAAACAGAACCCTGCCGGAACCTTCATCTTGGAAGTCCAGCCTCCAGAACTGTGAGAAAATAAACGTTTGTTCTTTAAGTCACCCCTGTCTGTGGTATTTCATTAGAGCAGCCTGAGCTGACTAAGACAAGCACCAACTATGTACCAGACAGACCTAGGTGCTGGGGACACCTCAGTCATCAAGGTAAACCAAAGGCTCTGCCCTCAGGTTGCTTGCATTCTCAAGTGAGGAGAAAGGAAATAAAGAAGAAAGCCAGTAAGTGTATGTTACATCAGATGGTACCCAATTCAAGAGGGATAACAGAGCAGGGGCGGGAGTAGGGAGGGACAGGGGTTGGTAGTTAGGTGGCATTTAGGGGAGGCAACATTTTCCTAGAGACCATGAGAAGAAGTAGAGAAAGAAGCAGCAGTAGTGTGACTTATCTGGAGGAAGGGCGTGCCTGGCAGAGGGAAAGGCAAGGGCAAAGGCCTCTGTGAGAAAACACAGCAGCGCAAGGAACAAGGGAGAGGGTGCTTGGTGATGCTGGAGAGGGGGGCGGACGGAGAGCGGGGACCCTGTCGTCCACCGTAAGGACCTGGGCATTTATTCTGAGTGAGACAGGATGCTTGTATCAGTCAGGGCTCTCCAGAGAAACAGAACCAATAGGGCGTTGTGTATAAAGAGGGTTATTTCAAGGAGTTAGTTCATGGGATTACAGGGGCTGGCATGTCCCTGTAATGCATAGGACAGGCTGGAAGACGAGACATTCAGACCAGAAGACGGGAGCCGACGCTGCAGTTTGAGGCAGAATTTCTTCTTCTTCTCCGTAAACCTCAGTTTTTGTTCCTAAAGTTTTTAACAGCTTAGATGAGGTCCGCCCACATTATCAGGGGCTATCTCCTTTACTTAAAGTCAACTTTACGTACAATGGTGGATGTCAACCACATCAAAATACCATCACAGCAACACCTAAATTCGTGGTTAATTAAATAACTGGGTGCTGGAGCCCAGTCAAGTTGACACATTCAACTCACCATTCCCTGACTTTTAGAAGGTTCTATGCAGATGACACTCTACCTGATTGCTTACCTGGCATTGTTTCTGACTTACTTTATTTATTTATTTATTTATTTATTTATTCATTCATTCATTCATTCATTCAGTTTTATTGTTTTTTGGGGTTTTTTTTACATCATTATTGGAGTATAATTGCTTTACAATGGTGTGTTAGTTTCTGCTTTATAACAAAGTGAATCAGTTATACATATACATATGTTCCCATATCTCTTCCCTCTTGCATCTCCCTCCCTCCCACTCTTCTGACTTACTTTTGAGAGACATGAACTGATGGATTTTGGAAAGTACCCTCCTGTCTCCTTCTGGAGAATGGTCTGCAGGGGTATCCGGCTGGCTGCCACCAGGGACACTGGTCAGGAGGCCGCTGCAGGCACGCAATCGATGGTGGCCCGGACCACCGTGATGGCAGGGAGGTCGCAGACTCACGGGCATGTGGCTCCCGTCTGCAGGTGGGACAGGAAGATGCTGATCGTTTCTGTTCTCCCAGAAACAAACCCGTCATGTGCCATGCCTGGCACTCAGCAGGTGCACAATCAACGTCTGCTGGCAAGGAAGGTCTGAAAAACTGAGTAGCTGAGAGCATTTTGCAAACTGTAAAGCCCTGTGCACCTGGTCTCTATTATGACCCTCAGGCCTCTCTCCTTGGTCTGAAGCACCGTTTGAGGAACTCCTCGCGGCTGTCCAAATCCCAAATCCCATTCGTTCTTGGAACAAAGCTTGTCCTGGCCCACACTCAGTGATTCTCTCTGGCTTCCCCTGACCCACTCTCGAGCGCAGTGGAGCAAAGGCTTCCCTCCTGTGGGACCTTCTTGCTGCAAAGGACAGATGGACGGGGCAGTAATTAGATTCTCTGCAACGTCCCCGATTCTCATTTCCTTTTAATCCAGAGAATTTGTGAGAATGTTGAAATCGCCTTCTGCACTGTTTCCAGAATCTGGGAGCTGGGGGAGACTGTCCTCCTTATCTCCTTGGGAGTTAATTAAAGCATCAGGAAGATCAGTGAGGTCTGGCAGAGTCCCTCACCCTCAGACCCTACCACCTAACCACGGCGGGGGTGACTAGCCCCTTACATACATGGCTAAGCCGGGTCCTCTTCAAAGAGCTCTAAAATTAAAAAAAGAAAAAGTATAAGAGGGAAAAAGAAGAACCACTGTGTTTACATGGAAAGCGGTTCCACATTCTTGCCGTATGGAACACAGAGTGTCCTGGAGTCGGCAGCTACCTGGCCGTGTTCCCTGCCGTATTATAGAGCAGGGAAGCCAAATTTCTTTCTGGGTATCTATAAATAAAGTGCTTCATCCACAAGCAATTAGGTGGAAGCATTTTCCCGACCAGCGTACATATGATTTTCATTTCTCCACAAGAGACACATCAGATCAGAGATGTTAGTTTAAGTCCACTGCTCTGTGTAATACTAGTAACTTTTTCACAGCATCTATTTCCCCTCTTTCCAAACTTCCCCTCCCCCTGCTTCAGTCCAGGATTTATGTAGAAATTCTACCTAGGAATAGGCAGGCACCACATTCCAAAATTCTTTCAGTTTAAGAAATTTAGAAGGGTGTGGGATTTAATTTCTTCTGCTGCAGGTCGAATGCTCCATGTCTGATCTCCTGGGATGGCTGGTGGGTTCTCCTTTTTCTGATAATAAGAGCTAAGCCACTGGCCACATTCCCCTTTTCACCTTGTCTGCCAGGTTCCTTAGCGCCAGCAACCACTTATTCCGTGTGCCTCTGAGTTCTCTGTTTTCCAGATGACTGATTTTACCTTTGATTAGCCTTACCAAGCCTAACTTTCAGTGTAAGCTTACCCATCATGTCTTCAGAAAGAGGCAGGATGCAGAGAAATAATAGTTTTTATTTTTAGTGGCTGCTGCTCTTAGAATGAAACCTCAGGATGTATGAGGCACTGGATATGGACTGAAAGAAAAAATCAGGACAGAGGAAAAGAGAAGAGGACAAGGACCTTCAATGGATATGAACTATGTGTCTTGCATTAGGTAAGCACTTAACAGATATTTTTTTAAAATTTAAGATACACAGCAGACCCTCTAAGGGAGAATGGCTGAGTCAAGCTTGGATCCTGGTCTCTCTTTTTCCAGAGTGAGAGTGTGCTCTGTACTATGATTCCACTTCCCAAACAGTGAATGGGGAAGAGGCCAGCCAGTAGCACATTGCACCTGTGAACACACAGTACCACATGCTAAAGGGCAGAGAGCAAGTTGGGGTGATGCCAACAGGGAGAGCCAAAGGGACTGGACTTTAGGTGAATAGGTTAAATACAGCAAAGCCCAAGGCATCCATGCATCCATCCATCCAACACTTTCAAACTCTACTGCATAACAAAGGCCTCATACCTTCTAGGAGCTCTGGAGCTGGGATGACCTTGCAGAATTGCCCCCAACTAAGCCAAGACCTTTACAACCCAACATCAACCAGTCATTGAAGGCAGATGCCCCCGGGAAGTTAGTGTGACTTTTGCATGAGGGAAACTGGCAGAGAGAGACTCAGCTGAGAGCCTTTGGCAGCCGCTGCTCCTGGCAGGTGGGGGAATGCAGGTTGCCATCCTGACAAGGGGGCATCTGAGTAGCACAGCACAGGCCCTTCCACACCCTGATTTATTGTTCTCCATTTGACTATTTTTTTCATAGTCTGCCCCCTCTACTAGAACATACACTCCACTTTCCTGTTTTTTTTTTTTTTTTTTTTTTTTTGCGGTACGCGGGCCTCTCACTGTTGTGGCCTCTCCCGTTGCGGAGCACAGGCTCCGGACGCGCAGGCTCAGCGGCCATGGCTCACGGGCCCAGCCGCTCCGCGGCATGTGGGATCTTCCCGGACCGAGGCACGAACCCGTGTCCCCTGCATCGGCAGGCAGACTCTCAAGCACTGCGCCACCAGGGAAGCCCCACTTTCCTGTTTTGTTCACTGCTGTGTCCGTGGAGCCTAGAACAGTGTCTGACCCAGGGGGTGTGCACCGTAAGCCATTCACTGAATGAAGGAACAGATAGAAGCAGCAGTGATACTCAGTGCTTACACTGTGTCAGGCACTATGCTAATTTTAATTCACAGGACCACCCAAGAGGTGAGTACAATTATTCTTGTTCTACAAAGTTAGGAAACAGAGCTTAAAGAAGCCAAGTCATTTGCCCAGTTGGGCACTGAGGGTAAGTGGTTAGGTCTAGATTTCAAGGATTCTGAAGGCTGGCCTTTTGACTCCAAACGTTCAGGGAAGAGTGGGATCCAGAGGGGCCCTTTCAGGCCCAGCATCGGCCCCACTTGGGATAACTTGAGATTCCACAGGGTACGCGCACAGGCCTCAGCTCCTGGCTGGGAGGGGCCCATATCCCCTGACGTGGCTTTCCACATCACCTGCATGCTGACGACTCCCAAGTCCACACGTCCAGCCCAGGTGATGCCCACACCCAGTGTCTCACAGGGATCTTGGACTTAATGTGGCTGAAGCAGAGCTCATCAAACTGCTGCTCTACCAGTCTACCCCGTCTCACCAAGTGGCACTGCCACCCACACAGCTGCTCAGGCCACACACCTGGGGTCACCCTTAACTGCTCTCTCTCCTATATCCTTCAGCAAGACCTAATAACTCTGCTTCCAAAATAAATCCCAAACCACTCTGCTTTACTCCATTTCCACAGTTGGCTCCTAGGCTGACCTACCGTCATCTTCCGTCTAGACCCCTCACGGCAAGAGCCTCCTGACTGGCTTTCCTGATTCCTCTCCCTGATGCCCTGTCCTTCCACCTGTCAAAGGCATCCTGTCAAGAACTGAGAAGGGGCTGAGATTTCACCTTACTTGAAAGCTCACAGATTAGCACGCTGGTTTCATGCATGCTGATAAATGACACGAGACGCCTGGGTCAGAGACCAAAGACTGTCACTCACAGCAAAAGGAGTGGGTGGTATCAGCATGGTCACCAAAGGTTCCTCAGCCCCAGTTCCCACAGAGGTGACACGGATGGGCCTAGATGAACAGCTGCACGTGCCCTGGGTGTGCACTACGGGAGAGGAGCTCTGAGCTCGGGGAACACGCTACGTTTTACAGCAATCAGGAAATAAGTGTGCTCTTTGTCGTGGAGGGGACATGACTTGGTGTCTCAAGCTTGTTCACTATAAACACAACCTGAGAAATGGCTCAGGTAAAGAGGGGTCAGAGACGCGCACTCATGGCACAGCCAGTAAGATGAATACCCAGTGACCTAGAACAGGATTCAAACTACTTAACATGGTCTTCAAGGCCCAGAGCGACCTGGCCCCTGCCTGCCCCTTGCCCTCGCCTCCTATAGCCCCAGCCCCCTCACTCACTCTGTTCAGCCATACCAGCCTCCTCGGGGCCTTTGTACTTGATCCTCTCCCATCTCTTCACATGGGTTGCTCCTTTTCACCCTTTGGATGGCACCTCCTTAAGGATGTCTTCCTCACCCATTCCAGCTACCGTGGCCTCACACCCTCATCATGTCATATCCGCCATATTCTTTTCAAACGTTATCCCACTCTGAAATGACCTTTGCTTATAATTGTGTTTCCTCTCCTTGTAGGTCAGGACCTCATCTGTCTTGCTCCCTGCTGTACCCCCAGAGTCTAGAGCAGGGTCCAGGTGCTAAAGAAACATTTGGGGACTATCTAAAAATACAGGGCAGGGAGAATCCCAGCTCAGGAGGCTGGAGGCTCTGATAGCATCCTTAGGGGTGGGAAATGCCAACCAAGGAGATTCTCAGTGCTTTGGAAACATAAAACTCAGCATGACTCAGCTTAATACCAGGGTGCAAGTGCTGTGTGACTCAATGCTGTGCTTCAAACATGAGACTTCTCTTTGTAGCGGCCCCTGAGAACATCAACGGGGGATACCGCGGCATGATGGTAGGGGAAGCCAAGTGATGCGTGGCCAAGTGATGGAAAGTGGCCAAGTGGTGGAAAGTCTTCAAAAAAGACTTCAGATACAGAGTTGACAAGGATGAGGGATCCCTTCAAGGGAGTTGAACTGACCAGGCTGAAGGCAATGGCAGCTTGGTTCATCAAGATGGAGAGGTACCTATGGGGGATTCCTAGACACCTGAGCACCCACAGCTGGAGGTGCAAGATAACCAGAGCCAGCAGAGAGGACTGAGAAGGAATTTTATGAGAAGCTGAAGACAGTGAGATGGTGTCTTCAAAGAAGGAGATGACAGGGGAACCGAGGGACAAGAGGGCTGGTCAGTGCAGTGACCAGAAGGGCGACAGTGGTGGTGGCAGTGGTGGTCAGCAGTGTCTAATGCTGGAGATGCCAGGAAGGACGAAGCTGTTCATGAGCTGAGTGAGCAGGTTCAAGTCTCCTAACCTCTCTGGGCCTTTGTAACTGGCAATGATTATCACTAGTAATAGTACCAGCAGGAGGCTCTCTGAGGGCAGCGGACCCCTTCCCCTAGACCTCGTTGGTGGGCAGGGGTAGGGGTGCTCTTTGAACTCAGTGGCTTCCTTTCTCAACCACTAGAGGATGTCTGAGAACCAGCTACAAAATGGTGGCTGGGTTTCCATTGGGCGATTGAGCTGGTGGGTGGACTTTATTGTGAGCTGGAGTCAAGGTCAGAGAAATAACATGCAGCTATTTCTTAGGGGCTGGCAATACCCAGGAGAAGTCCATGTAGACCTTGTGTTTGTCTATTTTTCAAACATGCCATGGTCCCCTACTGGGTTCTAGGCTTGTGCTGGGCTCGCAGGATAAAAGATAAATGAGACCCAGTGACACCGTATGGTGGAGGGAGCCGGGGAGCTCTGAGGCCAGGGCTTCAGTGGTGGTGGGAGTGCTTCTCTCCAGCTGGCCTCACGGGGTTTGCTTAGGGAGGTGGGGCATGGAGGTGTCGAGAACAGTCACCTTTGGGGCAGACTGCTCTACATCTTTTCTCCTGGAGATCATATGTGGGTACCCCCGCCAACCAAAGGAGCCAGACAAGGCTCCCAAAGGATTGTGGACTGTGGCTCATGAGCCTTTCTGCCCCCTCTTGCCATGGTGGCCTGACTGTGGGGGGCGGATGCATCAAGAATCCACATAAACCCATCCTCCCTCCAGCCTCCCTGCCTCTGCCTTGTGTTCCCAGCGTCAGCGACCTCCATCCACATCAGGAGAACATACATTTCATTTCAGGAGAACAACAAACGCAGAGGGCAGCCATGTGCCTCTGGTCGAGGTACCTGATCTCTTTAGGCCTTTGTCAACTTCAGAGGGCTGGGGGATCCCGGGAGCTGGGGGAAGAGTTCAGAAACCGCCTGCATGGCTGGCAACTTAGTGCAGTCCACTCAGGTTGGAAGCCTCCGGACCTCTTTGCTTACTGATGCTTACTGATTCTCCACAACGCGGAGGTGACTGGCCCAAGGTCGTCAATGAACCAGGGATGGGACCAGAGCTCAGAGCTCCCAGGGGCCTGAGAAAGAATGCTGAAATTGTACGGACACTGCCCTTAAAAATCACCCAGAGCACTGATTTTTAAAAAGCAGATTCCGGAGACACACCACAGACCTACTAAATTGGAACCTCTGAAGCGGGGCAGGGGCCAGGGAATCTGAATTTTGAAATTCAAAACCACCCCTGGTGGTGATTCGTTTGATGGGCCAGTGTGGGCCTCTCTGCTAGTTGAAGCCCATGTGCTGGGTTTTCTCCACTTGCCTCCCAGATCTTTCACCTTTTCCACTCTTCTGCAGGCCCGTGAGGCTGACCTGTGTGGAGGTAACCCAGGCCCCTCGCCCTCTGGCTTTTTGTAGGGTTTGGCTGATGGGAGGCAGAAAGGGCAGGGGTGATGTTTACTACTCATGCTCACTGCCTGCTGGGCGGCAGCTGGTCAAGGCCGGGGCTCCATCGCAGCCCTCTCTTAGACCTCCTCCCCCTTGTTCCTTCAGACCTGGCTGTAGTAACAGCTCCCCTCCGTTGCTAGCCCTGGGGCACCTCACCACCCATTGGAGATTCTCCCCAGCCCTGCCCATGCCTCTGTCCTTCATCCCTGAATTCCGCTGTCTTCAGTGAAACCCCTGCTATGCCATCCAGGTCCACGCAGTCCTCGATCTCTGTCAAAGGGTAGTCCACCTTGACTTCCAGCCTCAGGGAGAAGGTTCTGAAATCTGATTGCGAATGGAGTACAGAGGAAGCCTGTGTAGGAGCCTCCTAGACAGGGTGGTTCCCCGGCCAAGCCTCCCAGGACCAAGTGCAGGTGAGGAGGGGAAGGAGAGCAGAGGAGGGGCTGGCACTGCACCTGGCAGAGGGCCTGTCAAGCTAGGCAGACCCGCAGGGGTCCAGGAGAGCTGGGTGTAGGGAGGAGAGAACGGGAGTGACCCAGCAGGGGCAGGGGTAGCGAGCAGGTCCCAGGAGGACTTCCTTAGACTTCCCAAATTCGTGCAGGGCATGTTCTGACAACCGCACCCCGTCCGTCGGAAGGATACACCTGCAAGAGGAAAATGACGCTCTACGACTCGCCTTTGGAGGTATCAGAAGATGCGTGGCAGTGCATGATCGGCTGCCTTGCCTGAGCCTCGGTTCCCTTAACCATAGAGCTGGGCTGACAATCCCGCCTGACCCCACTCCCGGACACATAGGGAAGCCCTGTGAATGTGAAAGCGCTTTGCAAACTATAAAGCGATGGACCCAAAGGAACCATGATGACCATTACTGAGGCAAAAGAAACGAACGGGGCTGTCTGCTTTCCCGGAAATGAAGGCTTCCTTGGCCCCCTGAGCTTTCTCCTATGCTGCGGCCTCCCCTGATGGAATAACCAAATCTTCAGCTGCTCCCCAGACAGACGGACGCCTGCTGGTATCTCCAGCAGCCCTGGACTCCCAGGGCCGCTGCACCACGGTTCCCCAGCAGAAGCATAATGTGCTGAAAATCTATTTTCAGGCTCTCTGCTTAGGTGATGACAGCTTGGTTTTAACCAATTAAATACCATTTTCATTCACATGTATCAGGCCCAGAAATGGGGGGCGTTTGTTTTAGGAGGACTTCTTCCTTGGGTTTCTGTCTCCTCCACATTTATGTTTCAACCAGGGCTTGGTGGTCATTAGCCACGCAGGGGCTCTGGCTCTACCTGTGCTAGATGCCCGGGTCCCGGGACAAGTCCTGACCCCGAAGAGTCCAGAGTGTGGTGGAGAGACAGAGATACTTGATTATTCTTCTAATCGTACTGAGCTCGTCCTTGCTAGGTGTGGCCTCTACTCTCAGGGAGGTTCCATTCTACTGTGTGAACACAGACAAATGAAATTCGATGATTAAGCAATGTGTCAAGAGCTGCAAACGATGACCTACGAAGAGCATCAGGGTTGGGGTTTGGATGATCACACTCAAGCCGTGTGCGAACGCTCTGGCCAATAGCCTGTCTTCCTCTCAAAGGTGCTTCCTGCAACATGGGCACTTGAGATCATGAACTCTGGGCAAACAGGTGTGCATCAGAAGCCTCAATCTTCCCACCTGTAAAATAGGATGATAACAATAAGAGCCCTTGCTTTATAGAGCTGTAGGCTCTATAGAGGCAATGGGCTAATTCGTGGACATGCTTTGCACAGTGCCTGGCACACAGCAGATGCCCAGCAATTGTTCCTTGCTAGTATTGTAATTATTTCTCAGCCGACTTGGCTCCCACGGAGCTGCAGGGCTGGGCAAGGTCTCTATGAAGAGCTGGCTTGATGAGAGGACCAAAGAGGGGGAGCTGAACGGCTCCCCGTATTTGACAGCCCAGTGCTGAGGTCAAGAGCACAGGCTGGAAGCAAAACAGTTTCCTTCCCACTTCCGCCTCCTCCTGGCCTCTCTGAGTCTCAGTTTTCTTACCTGTAAAATAGGATAATGAGGGTACCTGTGTCTAATGTCTGCCTCTCTCTTCATATGGCCTTCCCTCTCCTCTTGTCTCTTGAAAGGACACTTGTCACCGGACAGAAGGCCCACCTGGATAATCCAGGATAATGTCATCTCGAGAGTCTTAACATAATTACATCTACAAAGACCCCGTCACCCATGGACATATCTTTGGCGGGGTGGGATGGGGTGGCATCATTCACCAACTGCAGTTGGGAGGGCAGACACGGGATCCCCGTTTTCAGGTCCTTCACATGGAGCCTGGCTCTTCAGGGATCACAAGCACCTACTGAATAAAGTTGGCAGCAAAGGAAAAGAGGAGCGAGCCTCTGCTGTGACCTGCTGGGGGACCTCAGGGAAGTGGGTCTCTGTCCCATCCGGGTGTCAGGCTTCCTTTTGTAAAATTGGGAAGTTGGGTGCATTGCCCCTAGGTAACATCCTAAAATCGAGGCCTGGATATGCTTCCAGGGTTTGACCAGGAGGCCTCCAGGTGCTGGTGACCAGCACCCAGGGAACCCGACTCTGTTCCCAGCCAGGCCCCGATTTCCTCAGTGGCAGGACAGGTAGACCCTGACAAGAACCTGGAAAAAGGAAAAGAATGAGTGTAAACCCCAGAGGTACATTGCTGAGCGTTTTATCTAATTTAATTTTCCCAAAGATAAGCATTATTCCCATTTTACAGCTGTGCAAACTGAGGCTCAGAGAGATCAGTCCCTGACTAGAAGCTACTCAGCTGGTGTCTGCCTCCCAAAACCTATACTTTGTGGGGCAGGGTGGGAAATCTGGTTCTGGTGCAAGGATGCTGGTGCAAAGCAGGCATCTGAGAGGTTTCTTATGCATGGTCTTTGTGCCAGGTGCTGTGCTAAGCGCTTTATTTAGCTGCATTATCTCATTTATCCTCACGAAACCCTGAGAGGCTTGTGCTATTATGATGGCCCATGCTTTACAAATGAGGGATGGTGGCTTCTGCAGTTTCTGGACCTTGTAGAAGCCACAGGGAAGCTGCCGAACCTAGAAGCACCCTGAAGCCAGAGCCCAGAGCTTAGCTGTCTGCTTGCTGCTCACTAAAATATGGGGCTCGAAGAAGGAGTAGCAGTAGCAGCTGGCACCTCTCTGCACCCACCCCCAGGTGAGGGACTGGCCAGTGCTGGGTCAGGGATGTGATGGTGGGTGACACACCATCCCATGTGTGTGACACATTGGCAAAGCCGTGTGAGTCAAAGGCTAGAATGAACTGTGTGACGATGCCCACGCCACATGCTTTGACACAAGATGTGGAAACCAGCCAGCAGTGACCTTCTCAACTTAGTTACATCCATTACAGAGTCATTCAACTCCACATATACAATTCTCTAATCTATCTAAACTAACGGTTCTACTTAATGCACCCTCTTCTACCAGACATGTTCTTTTGGGGTACCTTCAACGGTCTCAGGGCTGGTCCGTCAGTTGCCTTGTGGGTATGGATGCACTGCTATGGATTAGGACCCGGTGAGGGACCCAGAGCCTCTGGCCAAGGACGCGCCTTCCAGCGTCAGGAGAAGCAGAGGCTCTCACCCTTGCAAGTGTCTTCGAGCTATTAAATCTCGGGGTCTTTCTGGTGGTTGGTGAACCCTAATGTGTTGGTCCTCAGGCTGATTGGTGCCCACACCTGTTGACCTGTCAGTTGACATATATGCAAATTTTGAAAACCCTCTTGTTGATCTTGATGTGTATGTGTGTTGCAGGGAGGGTTGTGGTAACGGGAAGTTTAGTTTAGAAAGATTCAATCATTTGATATCATTGTGTTGAATAAGTCTATAGCTAAAGAGTCTGGTTGCCTGCACTGGGCACGGGCCACTCTCCTGGGTCGGTTCTGATAAAGCACTGTGACCAGATCAGGGCTGTTACAGTAATTCAACAAGGAGCCCATTAGATGGGGTGGCTCTAACACCCTGGTAGCCCCCGTAAGCACATTGAAAGCTAAGCCAGGCCAATGCGCTAGAATCTGAGGAAATGAAACTGATGAACAGCCAATCACAAACAGCCAACTAGGCTTTCCCAAGTCAGGCAGCCTCTTGGGCTTATAACCAATCAAATCATTGCTTTGCTCAGCGTCACCATCTTCTCTATGAAAACCTTGTCTTAGCTCCTGCTGCGGGAGTGCTCCCAACCAGCTTTGGTTTGGGGTTGCCTGATTTGAATTGACATATGCTCAAATAAACTCTTAAAAAAATTTAACCTGCCTCAGTTTACCTTTCCACAGGGCTATGAGTCAATAGTCCCATATGCCAGGGGCTCTCAGTCCAAACACTACTGTCCTGGGTAATTCTTTGTAAGATGTGTAGCAGCCTCCCTGGCCTCTACCTACCAGATTCCAGGAGCACACCGCACCCCATCCTCCAGTGGTGACAACCAAAAATATCCCCAGATGTTGCAAATGTCCCCTGAGGGCACAGTCACCCTAGTTCGGAACCACAGGTATATGCAAACGCTCTATGCCTGTCCTCCAGAAATGCACTTTAAACTGGCAAGGATTTGAGGTACAAGCATCTCACGTAGAGAATTTTAGAACTGGAGGCCTGTGGTAGTTTCTGGGGGCTGCCTTAACAGAGTACTACAAGCGATGGCTGAAAACAACAGGAGTTATTGTCTCACAGTTGTGGAGGCTGGAAGTCTGAAATCAAAGTGTTTCAGGGCCAGGCTCCCGCTGAGGGCTCTAGGGGAGGGTTCTTCTTCACCTCTTCTGGCTTCGGGTGGCGGCCAGCAACACTTGGTGTTCCTTGGCTTGTAGACACATCACTCCAATTTCTGTCTCCGTCCCGCTGTGCCCTTCTCCCCTGTATGTGTCTCTTCTCTTCCTGTAAGGACACCAGTCATATTGGATTAAGGCTCATCCTACTTCAGTACAATCTCATGTTAACTAATTACATCTGTAACAATCCAACTTCCAAAAAAGTGGGCTCTAAAAAAAATGACACACATGAACTTATTTATAGAACAGAAACAGACTCACAGACATAGAAAACAAACTTATGGTTACCGAAGAGGAAAGCAGGGAGGAGGGATAAATTAGGAGTCTGGGATTAGCAGATATATACTACTATCTCTAAGACAGATAAACAGCAAGATCCTACTGTACTGCACAGGGAACTATATTCGATATCTTGTAATAACCTATAATGGAAAAGAATCTGAAAAAGAATACACACACATATGTATTCGTTATATACATATTTATGTATAACTGAATCACTCTGCTGTACACCTGAAACTAACACAACATTGTAAATCAACTATACTTCAATTTTAAAAAATAGTGGTATTCTGAGTTTCTAGAAAGGACATGAATTGGGGAGAGCACTATTTAACTCAGTACAAGGCCTTGAAGAGACAACGGAGTCTCTCCCCATCATTGCAGTGGGGAAACCGAGGCTGGAAAAATCAGGTTACTTCTCCCAGGTCCCAGTGCCAAAAAGAGTGCCCAGCTAGGATCAGTGCCAGGATTCCTGACACCACATACAGCCTGCAAGGGTATATGGAACGGTTGGGGCCAAAGTCCTGACCGTGGGAGTCCACAGCTAGCCCACTGCCCAGGTGCCAGGGTCCCGCCGACACATCTGCACATCCCAACCTAAGGGGGCTTCCTGGGGCAGCCTCTCGCCACCCCCTCCAGCCCTGGCCTTGTCAGGAACCTCTCCCTTCTTCCGACTGCCAGTCGGACCCAGTCACCAGAGGAGACAAGCCTTTTTGGTTCATTTTTTTTTCCCCTTCAGAAAAATAAATTCATAAATGGTGCTTGGCAAGCTGTTTACTACCTGGCTTTAATGGCCTGTTTATTACCTTGAGCCTGTGTCTGTTAACACGCTCTCCTCAGCATTTTCCCTCATTAACTGTCAATTTGGAGGCCAGTTTTGGCATTAACCATGCCTGGGCCTAAATGGCTGCGGACAGTTGATTTTATGACCGAGGCTTGTCCTGGAAACGCGGGACCTGTCGTCAAAGGAGGGCCGCAAACCGAGGGGTCCCAGCAGCAGGCAGTGGGGTGGAGGGGGCTGGCAAACAGCGAGGCAGGTGTGGATTTGGGGGCCCGATTCACAGGGGCACCCGGGCTCCAAAGACGAACAGCCTTTCTTCGGCAGCTGAGGAATAGGGGCATATTTAGAAGGACGTTCATTTTTGAAAAGAGATCAGAAGGCATCTCTGATCTGGAAAAACTGCCCTCTTATGAAGGCAGAAAAGCAAACACCTCTCTGGAAAAGAACGCTGACAGGTCAGCCCTGGGGCTGAGACCCATCTCAGTCTTCCCATCCGTGCTGTCCCCAACCTTGCTGGAAGCAGAGGATACCGGAATGAATGAGAGCTGGCCCTCAACCCAAGAGCTCCTGTCCAAGGAGGAGAGATGGACACGTCCACAGGTCATGAGAAGCCATGAGCCAGGGGAGCCCAGGGGAGCTCAGGGCCCGGGAGGGGGCTGCCGAGCAGGGGCTGGGCGGTGAACTCCTCAGGGCTGGTCAGAGATGGTTGTGCAGAGGGGCTGACGTGAGCCTCAAAGGATGGGTCATCACAGGCAAAGAGGAATGTGGAGATACGGAAGAACGTTGGGATGAGGGTAGCATCACCTAGATGCTTAAAACCCGCCATGGGCGGAGAGTACCATCCAGATATCGAGGCATGGGTCACAGCATCCCCCGCCATGCTCTTCTGTCTCCCCCTGAGTTCCAGCCACACCATCTGTAGTGGGTTGAACAGTGTGTCCCCACCACTCAGAACCGGAACCTCAGAACGTGACCTTATTTGGAAATACAATGTCCCCTACAAACAGATGAGTTCCGTTTCAAGAGCACGTTCATAAGTCCAACAAAGGTAGCCTAGGTACCCAACTAACACCATCAGCTACATAGTACTGTACTGTAATAGGTTTATAATACTTTTCACACAAATGATACATAAAAAGATGCAAAAATAAAAACAACATTTTTAATCTTACAGGACAGTACCTTGAACGGTACAGTAGTACAGCACAGCAGCTGGCACACAGGGGCTGGCATCGAGCGAACAGGCAAGAAGAGTTACTGACTGGAGGAGGGAGAGGAGGTGGGAGACGGTAGAGCTGAAGGGTCGTCAGCAACAGGAGACGGAGGACAAGCTTCAATGTCACTCATGCCTGATGTTGATGGCACACACGTTCGCATCTTTGAAAGTTCGCAACTGGAAGGTTCGTACGTAGGGGACTTACTGTAAGGTCTTTGCAGTTGTGATTCATGAAGATGAGGTCTTATTGGAGTAGGGTGGACCTCAAATCCAATGACTCGTGTCCTCATAAAAACAAAAGAGGACACACAGAGACACAGGAAGAAGGCCTTAAGACAACAGAGGCAGAGGTTGGTGTAACACACCTACAAATCGAGGACCACGAATGGTGGCTGGCGACCACTGGAAGATAAGAAGAGGTGAAGAGGAGTCCTTCCCAGAACGGGCAGAGGGAGCAGGGCCTTGCTGACACCTTGGCTTCAGATCTCCAGCCTCCAGAATGGTGCGAAAATACACTTCTGTGTTTTAAGCCACCCAGTTTGGGGTACTTTGTTACAGCGGCCCTAGGAGAGCAGATACCATCCTTCCCTTACACAGCTCCAGTCCTACAGGAAGGCTGTTCCTCAGGGCCCTTCCAAACCTTCTTTATTGCTCAAAGACCTGGCCAAGGAGCTCTGGGTTATCAGGGCAAGCTGAACACATACTTCTAATTTCAATTCCTTAAAAAAAATCCCACCAGGTTACAGAAAAGGGAATTTTAAAGAGGACAGTTCCACAAGGATGGGAGGAAAGGAGAGAGTAAACCAGGAAAGCCTGGGTCTCCCTGCACTCATCTGGCTGGCTGTCCCACTGGCCCGATGCGTGACCTCCACGGGGGGCCTCCGCAGCGGGTTGTTCAGGGCATCATCCCTAAGATCCCCGCCATCAAGGTCCTGTGTCACATGGCGACCCCTCCAGATGTCCCATGGGGGTGGCCGCACCCCGGCTTCCCCTCCAGGGAGCTCACAGGGAAGCTGAAGTGAGCGTGTCCCAGAGTCTGTGCCCAGTACTCAGCTCGCAGCAAGCACATCGCCTTTCTTTGCATCACCAGGTTCAAAACTAAACAATATGTTGGGGAGATACCTACACAGGTGGTAAAGCTTAAACTCGAGTTGGATAAAAAATCTTCGGGTGTAGGGGAGGGAGGTGGGCACAGCTGAGAATTGCACACGGCACCTCGAAAGCAGCCCTTCTCCAGCTCTGAGGTACATGCGAGTCACCTGGTTCCATAGGTCTGGGAGGGGCCGGGGATGCTGTCCTTCCAACTGGCCCCCGGGTGACGCTGATGCTGGTCAGGGATCACGCTGAATACCAAGGCTCTGAGTTACTGGTGATATTCAATTTCTCAGCCCGAGTAGGAGGAAATGGGTGTGCATTTTCTTTAAACTAGGCGTATACACTTTATGCTTCTGAGTACATTTGCCACATCTCAGAACTTAAAAAAACAAACAAAAACAAAAAACAAAAAATAACCTTCTCCTAGAAGCCCTCCTTACACTTTTCAGACCATGCAAGTCACACCTTTGCTCCTGGGGCACTTGCTCCAGGGGTTACAAACTCCAGCCTCTACAGGGACCAGGCAGGTGACATTTCCCCACCGAGGCCACATGTCTCAAACACGCCAGTCACAAAGAGAGGACTAATTGTCACTGAGGGGAATGTGAGCTCAGGACCGCCAGATCTAGCTTTTCAAGAGAAGCTGGATGTTCAGATGTTTGTGTAGAATCGGATTTTTCCCCCAAGACATCATGGGCTGGAAGGGTTCTGTGACTTGTTGAGGCTCTGACCCAGATCATGATTGATCTGTTCATACGACCCCAGAGCACATGCGGGGTCCTTGGCAAAGGGGCTCGTCTGTAATCTGGATGGTCCTGTCATCAGCAAGAACAATAATAAAAGCAAGCTCTTAGGGAGCAGTGACTCCGTGCCAGGCACGCCTCTGATTGCTTTACATGTGTTAACTCACTTAATCCTCACACATTGTGTGCCAGGCACTGTGCTAAGCCCTTTAGATATTTTTATCTGATAGAATCCTTGCAAAAATGCTCGGAAGCTGGTGTTGGCCCCCATTTTACATGTGAGAACAGTTGAATCTCAGAGCAGTCACTTGCCTCAGGTTCCAAAGCTGGGAGGCGGTACGGCTTGAGCCCAGGATGTCAGCCCAGGGTCACCTTTCCAACCTCTGTGCCAAGTTATACACAACCACTCAGCACCACCACTGTGCTCAGCTGACTGACAGGTCTATGGAAAATGTACGACTCCTACTCCAACAAGCCTTATGACCCTGAGCGAGATGCACAACCTCTCTCTAGCTTCAGTTTTCACATCTGCAAAATGGGCTTAACAATAGTGCCTGCCTGGGTCCTAGGGATGAAATGGAGATTAAATTGGAGAAAATATGCACTGTATTTAGCTCAGACCCTGGGCTCAGTGCTGGCCAAACGACAGCAAGTTTCATTATTGTGATCATCTATTTTATTGATGATAATTTTGATCACGAGCATAGTCTGTAATTCCTAACGGGTCCCTTCCATCTATAAGAGCTCTAACGTCTGTGTGCACCATGATGCATTCACTCGAAACTCAGCTGGAGTTTATCCAAATCAATATATCCAGGGAAACTGCTGGTTAAATGTTGATGGAAAGTGAAAAGGCAAAATTGTGTAGACGGGGAGCAGCAAAGAGGGAGGCGGGAGGAAAGAGCTGAAACCGAAGCAGATGTGTCGCTGGGTTTCCCAAGGGAGAAGGAGCCCACGGAACTTGGCTGAGTGCCTACTGTGTACCAGGCTTCAGGCTACCCAAATGACAAAGGTCATATTTCATCACATCTTGGGGGTAAGGTGTTGTCACCCCACATTTATAGGAGAGAAAGCTGATGCTTAGTGTTCCCAACCTGCCTGAGGTCACCCTGCTGGTCCCAGGCATGAATTCCCCTCTGTCTGACCATCTCAGCTTGCAGGCTGGACTGCTGGGAGTTTGGAAAAGCTTCTGCCATGGCGCTCATGGTGCTCATTTGCCACTTCTTCTCATCTTTTGCCCTTGAGGGCTCCTAGCTCCCAGTTAAGACCCAGCTGCAGAAGCTGATAACTCATCACTGGGAAGGGATCTTCCCCACACTCTCCTCCATCCCCCTGCCATTGATAAAAATCGCCCTTTGTTTCTAAAATACTTTGCCCATATGTTAATGCCATTAATTTCATTACTCTAGAAGGCAATAAAAAAAGTTTTTATTTTCCTGTTTACAAAACAGTTTTGCTTATCTCACAGAAGCCACCCAGTAACACGCAGTCCTGCCTGACTCTCCTCTTCAGTCTGCTGCCTGCAGCCTCTTGGGAGGCTTGCTTGTCTCCAGTTCCTCAAAGTAGAAGGGACCCATTTCTTCAAGTAAGAGGACTCCTGTAAAACCTGGTTTTTTAGCTTTCTCCTAGCACAAAACTCAGAGACCACCAAAAAGCAGAAGTTCCTCTCTGCTTACACCTCGGGGGATGGGAGGATCCCTTTTTAATATCAAAACTGATTCTGTAAGGTTGTTTGTTTTTTCTCATTGGATTACAGGAATTGTATCTTGGATGGTAATCCTTTGTTTGTTAAAGTGTGGCCATTGTCTTCTTCCAGTTTGTGGTTTGTTTATTGAAGGTGAATTTGATTTTACTGAAGTCGTATTTACCAGTCTTTCCTCTGATGGTCCTTCTTAAATCTTGATTAGAAGATACCTCCTTACCTGGAGGTCATGAGAGTATTCTCCTCTATTATTATTATTTTTTTTTTTTTTTTGCGGTATGCGGGCCTCTCACCGCTGTGGCCTCTCCCGTTGCGGAGCACAGGTTCCGGACGCGCAGGCCCAGCAGCCATGGCTCAAGGGCCTAGCCGCTCCGCAGCATGTGGGATCCTCCTGGACTGGGGCACGAACCCGTGTCCCCTGCAATGGCAGGCGGACTCTCAACCACTGCGCCACCAGGGAATCCCTCCTCTATTATCTTTTAAAAGTTTTACAGTTTAAAACTTATGTACACCTTTACCTGGATCTAGTTTTTGTAAGTGACAGGGTGGGGTAAGGACCCATTTTTGTTTTTTCTCCCCATGGATACCACTGAGTGGCCCCAGCATCTTCTACAGACTAGTTCTTCCTCTTGCTGGTGGCCCGAAATGCTGCTGCAGTCAGTCAGATATCAGGTTACCAAATGTGCTTGGGTTTGTTTCTGAGTTGTTTATTCTGCTTCACTTGTCAGTTTCTCTGTGCCAATAACACACTGCCATAATTCTCAGAGCTTAATAATAAATCTCCACATCTTCTGGGCAAATCGCCCCACTTCATGCTTCTTCAGGAATGTCTTGGCTATTCTTGGGCCTTTGTTCTTCCATATAAATCTTAGAATCAGCTTGTTCAGTTCCTTTAAAAATCCAGTTGGGATTTTGATTGGCATTGAATTAAGTCTATGGCTCAATTTGGAGATATTTGAGACCTTCAACATATCAAGTCTTCCTGGCCATGAACTGAAAATATTTCTCCATTTATTTATGACCTCTTTAATGATTTTCTCTAATAGTATATGTTTTTTTCTATAAAAGTCTTCCACATTTAAAAAATAATTATCTGTAAGTGCCTCATACCTTTTCTTCTGTTACTATTATAAATAAAATCAGGGCTTCCCTGGTAGCACAGTGGTTAAGAATCCGTCTGCCAATGCAGGGGACATGGGTTTGAGCCCTGGTCTGGGAAGATCCCACATGCTGTGGAGTAACTAAGCCCATGCACCACAACTACTGAGCCTGCGGCTAGAGCCCGCGAGCCACAACTACTGAGCCCGCGAGCCACAACTACTGAGCCCGTGTGCTACAACTACTGAAGCCCACGTGCCTAGAGCCCATGCTCTGCAACAAGAGAAGCCACTGCAATGAGAAGCCTGGGCACCGCAACAAAGAGTAGCCCCTGCTCGCCACAACTAGAGAAGGCCTACGCACAGCAACGAAGACCCAATGCAGCCAAAGATAAATAAATAACATAAATAAATTTATTAAATAAATAAAATCATTTTTGAAACTACATTTTCTTTTTTTCTAAGTTAATATATTTTCTTTTTTTATTAAATTAGTTTTTTAATTTTTCATACAATTTTTAAAGGTTACTTTCCATTTACAGTTATTACAAAATATTGGCTGTCTTCCCTGTGTTGTACAGTACATCCTTGAGCCTGTCTTCCACCCAATAGTTTGTACCTGCTGCTCCCCCACCCCTGTATTTCCTCCTCCCCCTCCCTACTGGTAACCACTAGTTTGTTCTCTGTGAGTCTGCTTCTTTTTGTTATACTCGCTAGTTTGCTGTATCTTCAGATTCCACATCTAAATGTGACCATACAGTGTTTGTCTTTCTCTGTTGGACTTATGCCACTTGGCGTAATGCCCTCCAAGTGAAACTGCATTTTCTAATTGCTTGTTGTTGGTGTACAGAAATGGAATTCATTTTTCTATTATTGACTTTATATCTACTTTGCTGAACTCTCATTAATCTTAATAATGTGTAGATTCTTTTTTATTTCCTATGTAAATAATCATATCATCTATGAATAATGACAGTTTTATTTCTTTTTTCCAATCATTATATCTTTGACACCTTTTTCTTGCCTTATGGTGCTAATTAGGACCTCTGGAGCAGTAAGAGGGATAGAATGTACTCTTGTCTTCTCTCTAATTTCTAAGGAAAAGGTTCAAATTTACCACCATTGAGACTGGTGATTTGGGTACATACTTTTGTCTTGTCAAGGAAGCTTTTGTCCACTTCTATTTTGGAAAATATTTTTGTGTTTGTGTAACTGATTGATTACAAATGGGTGTTAAATTTTCTGAAGTCTTATTTCTACACATACTAGGATAATTAATTTACTTCAATCTGTTAAAGTAGTGAATATTTATAATTTTTTCCCAATATTAAATCACCTTTGCATTTTGGGGATTAAACCCAACTTAGTTCTCATGCATTATCTTTTTTAGGTATTGCCAGATTTCACTGTGGTAATATTTTAGATAAGACTTTTGCATTCACGTTAATGAATGAGATTGACTTATAATATTCCTTTCTCATACTGTCCCTGAATGATTTTGATATCAAGGTTACATTATCACCATAGAATGGGTTAGGCATTTTTTGTTAATCTCTGGAAGATTCTGTGTAAGATTGGAATGAGCTTGAAAGATTGGTTGAATGCCCCTGTTTAAAAAAAAAAAATCTGGGAAGATAGTTAACCTCTTATTCATTTTTTAAATGGTTATAAGAAAATTTGGGCTTTTTAATCCTTTCTGAATCAATTTTGGAGTTATATTTAAGCATTCAAATTTTTGGCAAAAAGACTTGTATAACATTTTATTAAACCTTAGTTGTAGCTATAGTTTTGATCTATTTTAATTCCTAATACTGTTATGTGTGCGTGTCTTTTTAAATCAATCTTACCAGAAGTTTGTCTACCTTATTAATCTTTCCAAAGAACCAATATTTAGCCTAGTTGATTTGCTCTGTTATATCTTTTTTTGTTTCTATTTCATTAATTTCTGATCTTTCTTTATTGTCTCCTTCTTTCTACTTTCTCTGGGAGTATTCTGTTGTTCTCTTTAGTTTACACATTTTCAGCTTTTCCTTTATTCTAATATATTATTGAAAGGTATGGATTTCTCCTTAAAGTATCACACTTGCTGCTTAACGTTGACATGTAGTATTTTCAGAATCATTCAACTCAAATTATTTCAAAATTTACATTAATTTTTCATTCATAACTCATTTTGAAGTGTGCTTTTAAATTTCCAAACACAGAGGATTACTAAAATTTGTCTTTGCATTATCTATATCTACTTTCTTAGTTCCATTGTGATTAGAGGATATATGATACCTGTATGATAATGATTATATTAAATATAATGACAAATGTTTTGTGGTTTAATAAAGTCTATATATTTCAACCATGTTTTCTGACCACAATGCAATTAAATTAGAAATAAATTTGAAAAAATGGTAAGGAATCTTAAAACACAAGTGTCCAGGGACTTCCCTGGTGGTGCAGTGGTTAAGAATCTGCCTGCCAATGCAGGGGACACGGGTTCGAGCCCTGGTCCAGGAAGATCCCACATGCCATGGAGCAACTAAGCCCGTGCACCACAACTACTGAGCCTGTGCTCTAGAGCCCGCAAGCCACAACTACTGAAGCCCATGTGTCTAGAGCCCATGCTCTGCAACAAGAGAAGCCACCGCAATGAGAAGCCCGCGCACCGCAATGAGTAGCCCCCACTCGCTGCAACTAGAGAAAGCCTGCGGGCAGCAAAGAAGACCCAACAGAGCCAAAACTAAATAAATAAAAAACAAAGTAAATAAATTTATTAAAACACAGGTGTCCACATTTCTTGAGGAGAATGAGTACTATTTAATGTTGGGAGAGTCCTATATATGTCCATTAAATCATGGCTGTCAGCCTCTTCAATAAGTGGTGCTGGGAAAACTGGACAGCTACACGCAAAACAATGAAATTAGAACACTCCCTAACACCACACACAAAAATAAACTCAAAATGGATTAAAGACCTAAATGTAAGGCCAGACACTATCAAACTCTTAGAGGAAAACATAGGCAGAACACTCTATGACATAAATCACAGCAAGATCCTTTTTGATCCATCTCCTAGAGAAATGGAAATAAAAACAAAAATAAACAAATGGGACCTAACGAAACTTAAAAGCTTTTGCACAGCAAAGGAAACCATAAACAAGACGAAAAGACAACCCTCAGAATGGGAGAAAATATTTGCAAATGAAGCAACTGACAAAGGATTAATCTCCAAAATTTACAAGCAGCTCATGCAGCTCAATATCAAAAAAACAAACAACCCAATCCAAAAATGGGCAGAAGACCTAAATAGACATTTCTCCAAAGAAGACATACAGATTGCCAACAAACACATGAAAGAATGCTCAACATCATTAATCATTAGAGAAATCAAAACTACAATGAGGTATCACCGCACACTGGTCAGAATGGCCATCATCAAAAAATCTACAAACAATAAATGCTGGAGAGTGTGTGGAGAAAAGGGAACACTCTTGCACTGTTGGTGGGAATGTAAATTGATACAGCCACTATGGAGAACAGTATGGAGGTTCCTTCAAAAACTAAAAATAGAATTACCATATGACCCAGCAATCCCACTACTGGGCATATACCCTGAGAAAACGATAATTCAAAAAGAGTCGATGTACCACAGTGTTCATTGCAGCTCTATTTACAATAGCCAGGGCATGGAAGCAACCTAAGTGTCCATTGACAGATGAATGGATAAAGAAGATGTGGCACATATATACAATGGAATATTACTCAGCCATAAAAAGAAATGAAATTGAGTTATTTGTAGTGAGGTGGATGGACCTAGAGTCTGTCATACAGAGTGAAGTAAGTCAGAAAGATAAAAACAAATACCATATGCTAACACATATATATGGAATCTTAAAAAAAAAAATGGTCATGAAGAACCTAGGGGCAAGACAGGAATAAAGATGCAGACCTACTAGAGCATGGACTTGAGGATATGGGGAGGGGGAAGGGTAAGCTGTGACAAAGTGAGAGAGTGGCATGGACATATATACACTACCAAATGTAAAACAGATAGCTAGTGGGAAGCAGCTGCATAGCACAAGGAGATCAGCTCGGTGCTTTGTGACCACCTAGAGGGGTGGGATAGGGAGGGTGGGAGGGAGGGAGACACAAGAGGGAAGAGATATGGGGATATATGTATATGTATAACTGATTCACTTTGTTATAAAGCAGAAACTAACACACCATTGTAAAGCAATTATACTCCAATAAAGATGTCAAAACAAAAAAAACAAGGCAAAAATGCAATTAAAGAAAAAATGAGGTAAAAAATTAGGTTAAAAAAATGATCCCCAAATACTCAAAAAAAATTAAAAAAAGAAAAAGAAAAGAGAAATACAATAGAGATACTTCTCTGTTTTCACATTTTTAAAAAAGTTCTTATATTTTCTTTCATATACCTATTCTAGATAGGCAGTATTTTTCAGTGAAGCACAACTTTTGGAAGTTATTTAAATTGTAATTTCTCTGGGATTTGAAAAGAATTGTGCTCATCCTAGCAATTGGTATGCATGAAAGCTTTTTGGTAGTTTAAAAAAAAAATCATGGCTGTCAGTTGTAATTCAAATGTCTTTACTAATTTTTTGTCTGTTTGACATTTCAATAATTAACAAAGGTGTGTTGAAATTTTCTACTATCATGATATATCCATTTCTCCCTGTAGCTATTTTCAATTTTTGTTTCATATTTTTGAGGCTTTATAAAATGAATGCAAGTTTACAACTGTCTTATCTTATTGGTGAATTGAACTTCTTATCATTATATGTTGATCCTCTTTATCTTTAATTTTGCATTTTTTTCTCTTAAAATTATTTTGATTTGATATTCATTGTTATTGGTCTGGTGTATTTATTATCCTCTTTTTATTTACAACCTTTCTTTGTTTATAGTTTCATCTGTTTCTTATAATTAATATATGGCTAAATTTTAAAAAATTTAATCTGACAATCATTGTCTTTTAACTGGCTGTGGTTTAGTCCCTTTACATTTATTGCTATTATTGAAATAACTGGATTTGTTTACATCATTTGACTTTGCACTTTGCTACATTTATTTTTTTCTTTTCTTCCCTGTCTTTAGCGATCCAAGGCTCAATATAGATCCTGGCGTTCAGCTCCCCTGACTTTCTAAGAGCCCAAAATTTAGTTTCTCATTGGTGGTGCCAATATAGGTCTTTGACCTCAGGACAACCCTGCCTTATAGTTATTGCTCAATTTACTCACTTACTATTTACCATTCCTTGCTTTGGTTTCAGCCCTCTGATATTTATATATTTACTTATTTACTTTCTTGCTTATTTATTTATAGTGACCCTTAATAATGCCTTTATTTCCATTAAGCTCATCAATGCACTAAAATGTATGTTTGCTATAATTTGGCCAGGATCTAATTGGGATACGAGTGCCATAATGCCAAATTTTCACACTTTGCAGTCTTTCCTGTATTTCCTTAAAGTAAAAGTAGTTATGGGCCCCAAAAGATGAGAGTCTGAACTTCCATGTGGGCACCAAAAAGGACCCACTAGGTGAGCCTGTAATATGTGCCCATGTATAAGTGCGACTATTTTCCAAACGGCTCTGGGAAAAAAGTGTGTTGAGGGGAAGACACATTCCTTTATCCCTGTTTCTGAAAAAAATAGTTTTTTTAATTACATCTTATTTCAGTCAGTCAATAGTTAGTTACTATATATAAAACTACTAGAGCAGTGGTCCCCAACCTTTTTGGCACCAGGGACCAGTTTTGTGGAAGACAATTTTTCCGTGGGGCTGGGGAGAGGGGGATGGCTCAGGCGGTAACGGGAGCAATGGGGAGCCGCAGATGAAGCTTTGCTTGCTAGCCCACCACTCACCTCCTGCTGTGCGGCCCTGCACTAGAGTGCGGGGACCATGAAGATTTTAGGGGTCCTCACATCCATTCAGTGTAAACAGTGCTGATCTCTCCATGTTGGGCCTGTGGGTGATGTTTACTATCTTCTGTTGATTTTCTGTGTTTCTCGAGTTCCTGCTGTGAGCATGAATTTCATTTCATGATTACAGGGAAAAGTTATTTTCCAAAGGGGTCCTCATACTTCAAAGAGTTGGGAACCACTGCTTTGAATCATGATTTGGTGCATTAGAGCAAGAGAAGCAAATTCAAAGGCTGATGGGGCCAGGCCTGGGGTGGGAATGAGGAAGCCGGCCAGTTGGTTTTAGAGCCACCGGATCAAATGGGAGCAAATGTGAGCCAGCCCCAGCCAATTTCGCCCTGTAATAATGCAGGCCTGATACTGTCAGATCTTTTGGTTAAGTGCAAATAGATATGTACATTTATTTGAAATCATAAGAGATTTTTAAGTGCTGGCAACTAATTCCAAATAATGTTTCCACATGGTGCAGTTCAAACCAATCATTGGTGTAGACTCGATATGGCTCCTGGGTGGCTTCTCTATATCCTGTTTTAGGATCCAGTCTCTTTATCTCTCTCCCCACCACATGCAAATTCCACAGTCACTAAGATCAAGTCCAGCTCTGAAACACTGCTGAAATAGGAGGACCACACCAAAAAAACCACAAAAGTCCATCTTCGGTTCAGATTACGGGCCAGCTCTCCATCCACCCTAGTTTCAATCACATTAAAGCAGTCAGCAAGTTTGTCTGTTCTTCCATCCACCCATCCACCCATCTATCCATCCATCCATCCATCCATTCATCCATGTATTCCTTCAGACAACCATCTTATGGACATCTACCAGATGTCAACTACTGTCCCAAATGATGGAGAGAGAACACAGAACGAGACTAGGCCCTGCAGGAGTGTGTTACTTTCTGGGGGAGGAAATAGACAATTACAAGCAAATAATGGGATTTCAGATGGTGAGAAGTGCTATCTAAAAACAGAGTAAGACAGGATAACCGGCCGGAGTTGTGGGGAGAGAGGAGGATGAAGAGGTGACGGTGTTGTCAAGTGTGGTCAGGAAAGACGTTTCATAAGTGCTGTTTGGATAAGACCTGCTTGCTGATAAAGGGGCAGCTGTGCAAACAGTGGGACTGAACTTAGCTTCTAGGAACAACACGTGCAAAGGCCTAGAGACCAGAGTGGAAAGACCTAGATTTGTTAGAGGAAACTTGTTAATCCTCTTCCTGAGCACCTACCCGATGAGGCCCCTCTCCCTAACTCCACTATCAAGGGCTTCGTCCTGTGTTATCTCTTACACTTAGGCTGTGGGCAAGGCCCTTCTCCACTGGTCCATCCCACGGGACTGGTTTCCGGGAACCTGGTTTCCAGGAAGAAGATGGAGCTGCAGTTCTCGCTCTTCCACGCCCAGCTAAGACCCAGGGCACTTCTGGGGTCTCCTCCTCTTTATCATCCATTACCTATCTCCCCTGAGAGGGGCCCACCTTTGCCAAAGGGCCTCCTTCCGGCTCCTACAGAGCAGAAGCAGGTCACGCCTTCCTCATGCCATTTGATAAAAGTCCAGCTTCCCTTAATACCTTTCCAAGCCCTTCACAGTCCACCCACCCTCCAACCCCCACCATGCCCTGCCCTCTCCCCACCACACCCTTTCAACCTGGCCTAGTCCCCAAACTCCCAGGGCCCTTTTCTGCTCTTTGACCTCCACAGGAGTGGATGGATTTTTCCATCAGAAGTGTCATCTCTGACTCTCCTTGACTCTTACATGTGCAAGACATCACTCAAATGTCCACTCACCTGAGAAGGAAGCTACTTCTTCCATCTTTCCTGGATATCGGGTCCATACGGTGGTCCTGATGCTGGGCATCATCTCCCATCTGCCTCGCCATGGACCTTGTCCCATCTTCCGGTCTCGCCTTCAGGTCCTATCTGTCTCCCACGGGCCTCTCCCTGTCTCCCACTTCTCCACACTCCTCTACCCTTTTCTTGTCGCCTCTTCTAATCGTTCTTTCATCTCACAGTTCCAGGCTCTACTACTTGGTTCAGGAAAGGCTTATAGGGTGAACAACTGTCGAATAATCAAGTCCCGAGACAGATCCAGGCACTCAGAATGGTCCACCTTTGAGCTAGGAGTCAGGCCACCTCAGGGAATGCTGTTTCTTCCTAGCATTGCTCATATGCATTTATCATGAGTACAGCAATGTCAGCGCTGGTCCTCATCTACACTTGCTCAGTGATTTGTTCAGGATAAATAGAATGCTGACACTTGGAGGGAGTGCTTACTACCTGCCAAGCATTCTGTCTGGAACTGGCAACCCTTCTGCGTTGAATGGGTTAAATGGATGGATGGAGGAATGACTGCATAATACTCCATGAAGCACTTTACACAGATCACTATCTTTCATTTTCAAAACAACCCTAAGAGACAGGTTCCCTAGGCAAATCCCATTTTACAGTTTAGGAAACATGAAGGCTTAAAGTCATTAAATGATTTGCCCAACATTCACAAAGCTAGTAAGAGGCAGGGCTGGGATTCGAACCCACCACTGTCTGGTTTCATGGTCTCATCCTGTGCTGTTCTACGTGGGGGCCACCAGCCATTTATAGCAACTTTCTCCTGATCCAGGATGGAAATCAGGGTTTCACACTGCATTTAGCTGTCACGTGTCCTTAGTCACCTCTAACCTGGAACAATTCCTTAGCCTGCCCTCATCTTTCATGATATTGGCATTTTTTAAGGTCAGAGAGTAGCTGTTGTATACAGTGTTCCACCATCTGGATTTGTCTGATTGTCCTCATTATTAGATTCAAATTAAAAATGTTTTGCAAATATGCAACATGAACAATCCTGTATCCCTCCCACTGCATCCCGTAGCGGGGTGGTAGGATCAGTCGGTCCTATCCCAGTGGGGGTAACTGCAGTCACTGATTGAGGTGGTATCTACTAGATTTTCTCCTTTTTGATTATTAAGAAATCTCTGATCTCTTTTTGTAATTGATTAGTAGTTGTTTTTTTTTTTTTTTTTTTTGCGGTACGCGGGCCTCTCACTGTTGTGTCCTCTCCTGTTGCAGAGCATAGGCTCCAGACGTGCAGGCTCAGCAGCCATGGCTCAAGGGCCCAGCCACTCCGCGGCATGTGGGATCTTCCCAGACCGGGGCACGAACCCGTGTCCCCTGCATCGGCAGGTGGACTCTCAACCACTGCGCCACCAGGGAAGCCCTGATTAGTAGTTTTGAGTCTGTATACATATCATGTTTCCTAATAATTTTCACCCAGAGATTTTAACATCCATCAGTGACTTTTGCCCTGAATTAATTTTTATGAGAACAGTTGCAAATTATGTTTAAAGATGTAAAAGAGGTGGGCGGGGGGAACACAGGTGAAGGCTTGAGTTTGTTTAAAATAAAGGACTGGAAAATGTTGCCCCACTGTATTGAGAATTTTAATCGGTAAAGCATGGCTTGGGAGGAGAGTACAAAGATAACCAAGATGTGGTCCCTGCCACCAGAGCAGCTCATGATCAGATGGGAGAGACAAAGCAGACACAGCACAGAGGACACACATCGCACAAACATACACACACACACATACATACAGGAAAGGAGTGGCAGTGAAATGTGAAGTCAGGGCTTCAGAGGGAATGCAGCCACCTGGAGGTATCTGCCGGAGCCTGAGCTCTGCCCAGCTTGCTGGCACCGTGTAGGGGAAGATTCCCCCATCCCCAATGTTATGAGTTGATGTGTCCCTCCCAAATTCATATATTGAAGTCCTGACCCCCAGGACCACTGAATGTGACCTTATTTTGAGATAGGGTCTTTATAGAGGAAATCAAATCTTTGACTTGATTAACGAGGCCAGTAGGATGGGCCTTCATCCAGAACAACTGGTGTCCTTATGAAAAAAGGGGAATTTGGACAGAGACACACATACAGAAGGAAGATGCGTGAAGCCATACGGAGAACATCTTCAATAACCTGAGGATGCCTGAGGCTGTTGGATGCTGGGAGGAAGGTCTGCAACAGACTGTCCCTCACAATCTCAGAAGGAGCCAACCCTGCCAACACCTTGACTTTGGACTTCTGGCCTCCAGAACTGTGAGTCGATAAATTTCTGTGGTTTAAGTCA
This sequence comes from Mesoplodon densirostris, assembly GCF_025265405.1. Lineage (NCBI taxonomy): Eukaryota > Metazoa > Chordata > Mammalia > Artiodactyla > Ziphiidae > Mesoplodon > Mesoplodon densirostris. The sequence goes on from NC_082664.1 coordinate 10,990,069, forward strand.
CCCTACAGCAATGCTAGGAAACTAATACACCCTCCATGGGTGTAACAACCTTGAGTTCCTGCGCTGCAAATCACAAAGGGGCTGGGGCTGAGAGTCTGACGCTTGAGGTCAAAGCCAGATTCTACACTTAGTAGCTACATGAGCTTAGGAAAGTCTTCCTCAGTCTCAGTTTCTGCATTTGTCACCAGAGGGGAGTGCAACTGATGTCTTCATGAAACTCCTGCAGAGAGGGTGCCCGCATTCCACCGTGGTGGTCCTGGCGACAGGCCCATATGGGCTGGTCCAGCCCTTTGCTGGTCATAGGACTCCCTCTCGGGATGCCCTCACCTGAATTTCACTCTTCTGGGTGTGGGGCATTCCTATTCCCTTTCACACTCAAAGACAGCCCGGATGGGGCAGAACAAGATGACACAAGTCAGTTACCCAAAATGCCCAGGCGCCGCTTCAGTGGTGAATGGGGCTTGCTTACCCTTCTGAGAGGAAACATGGTCCACTGTGCACCAGGTGTGATGGGCCTCGCCTGTCACTGTCATGGCCTAGGCTGTGTCCCTGAACACAGAACATCACAGAAACCTTCCTGGTGTCACCAGCCCACTGTGGAAGTGATCTCTCCTTTCCTCAGTTTCTCAGCTCTGTATCACTCCTCTCTCTGGGGCTCTGGTTGCCTTCTGTCCTAAGCCAGGAGGTAGTTCAGGAGGGAAGAGTGGAGGGCTCGCCCTGGAGCCACGCTCTCTGAGTCTGAATCCTGGCTTTGCCCTGAACAAACTGTGTGACCAGGAAGCTTCCTGAGCCTCTCTGTGCCTGGGTCCTAGGCTGGTTGTGAGGACTGGATGCGGCCTGGCACGTAATGATCACCCAATAAATGTCAACTGTTTTTGTTAGCACTTCACTTATATGCTTATCTCCTTCCACTTGCCTTTGGGAGCCAGGATTTTGGTGTAGGAAAAAGGAGATAGAAATCTGAGTTTAAAAAGGTTAAATATAGCCTGAATTTGGAATACAGGACCAGTACAAACTCACGACTTATTTTATCTTTAAAAATTTTTTTGTATTTTATTAAAACTGCTAAGTCTAGATCCACTGAAAAGGACTAGAAACGATATCCAGTCAGTAGAAATGAGCAGCCAGTACCCAGATTATGGTCTCTAAATGCTGTTTCTCATGTAAAGAAACCAGAAATGGAGGGTTCCAGGTGTCGGGCAGGAAATGAACAAGATGATTCTGGAACATCTTGTCATACAAGAGAGCAAGGCAGCTATGAAAGACTAATGGAGCCGGGTGGGAGGGGACTCCACACTCTGTGTGGTGCTCCAGGGTGCGTGCAGCGTGGAGGGAGGGGATGTGCTTTGGACCGTGGTGCGCACCCATGCTCCCTGTGTCACGTTCCCGTGGCCTTCGTGGTCCGGGCCGTGCGCTACCACCTGGAATGGTTCATTGGGAGAAAGGACCCCCAGCCCGTGGAGGAGCAGAAAAGCATCTCAGAGTGCGGGGAGAATCGCAAGCTGGATGACCTCCTAGACCAGGACCACACCCAGGTGGTGAGCCCTGGGGACACGCTGGAAGCTGTCCTGGACGGAACCGCCCCAAAGAAGAATTAAGTGAACACAGAAGAATTAATGGACACAGGGCCCTGTGGGTCCTTGCGTGAGCCGTGACTGATCCTGCCACTATCTCCACCCAGCCCCAGCCCCACGTCTGCTTTGCTTCATTGCTTCTTCTGGACCCTCCTGTACCACACAACCACACACGCACACTGTCTGCTCCTCTACAGCCAGGCAGACACGCGAGCAGCTGGGGAGCCGTGAAGAGGAAGGCCGGTGAGCGTTCTGGCCCAGGGGCTGCGTCTGCTGGATGGTGGCTACAGCGCTCAGGCTGGGAGTGGCTGGGACTGGGGGGACATCTTGAGGAGGGATACCCACATGTCTTGTTCCAGTTTACACTGGGAAGAATTCAAAAATCTACCTGGCTTCCTTAACTAGAAAGAAAGAGAAAGAAGGAAGGGAGGAAGGGAGGAAGGAAAGGGAAGAAAAACTACTGTGGGGCTTCCCTGGTGGTGCAGTGGTTGAGAGTCCACCTGCCAATGCAGGGGACGCGGGTTCGTGCCCCAGTCCGGGAAGATCCCACATGCCGCGGAGCGGCTGGGCCCGGGAGCCATGGCCGCTGAGCCTGCGCGTCCGGAGGCTGTGCTCCGCAGCGGGAGAGGCCACAGCGGTGAGAGGCCCGCATACCGCAAAACAAACAAACAAACAAACAAAAAAACTACTGTGGCCCTGTCAACTTGGGACTCAGGAGGAAAGATTCGCATTCACCAAAGATGGAAAATGCGAGCTTAATAAGAAAATTAATTTCACTATACTGAAACACATAAAATAAATTTAAATCCGTGAATTTGTGACACTCAGAGGAAAGGGGGGAAAAAAAGAACTCATTGGGTCTCTCTTGGAGTATAACTAGGGAACCAGCTCATTAGTCTGAAAACTGGTAAATAAAGGTTAAAAACTACATAAATGTTCAGCACTGAAGGGAATGCAAAATGATACAAACACTTTGGAAATCATTTTTGGCGCTATTAAGAACCCACAGAATGAGAGAATATGTTTGCAAATCACATATCTAATAAGGGAACTGTGTCCAGAATATATAAAGAATTCTTACAATTCAACAACAGTACAAACAACCCGATGTAAAAATGCGCAAAGGATTCAAATAGATATTTCTCCAAGGAAAATACACAAATGGCCAATAAGCACATAAAAAAACACTCACCACCATTAGTCATTAGGAAAATGCAAATCAGAAGTACAATAAGGTACCACTTCACACCACTAGGATAGCTACAATTAACAAAGACAGACTCTAACAAGTGCTGGTGAGGATGGGGAAGAAATGGGACCCTCATACATTGTTGGTGGGAATATAAAATGGTATAGCCACTTTGGAAAGAGTCTGGCATTTCCTTAAATGGTTAAATATAAAGTTGCCACATGACCCAGGAATTCTACTCTTGGGTTTTCACTTCTCTTGGGTATACATCTATGTCCACACGAAGACTTGTACACAAACGTTCATGGCAGCATTAGTCAAAATAGCCAAAAGATGAAAATGACCCAAATGTCCATCAACTGACCAATGGATAAAAAAATGTGGTCTATCCATACAATGGAATATTAGTCAGCCTTAAAAAGGAATGAGATACCGACATAGGTTACAACGTAGAGGAACCTTGAAAACATGCTAAGTGAAAGAAGCCAGACACAAAAGGTCACATATCGTATGATTCCATATATATGAAATGTCCAGAATAGGCAAATCCATAAAAATAGAAAGTAGATTAGTGTTTGCCAGGGGCTTTGGGGAGAGAATGATAGTGACTGCTAATGGGCATGCAATCTCTTTATGGAATAATGAAAATGTTTTGAAATTAGATGGTGTTGATGGTTATGCAATCTTGGGAAATACTAAAAATCAATGACGTGTACACTTTAAAAGGGTAAACTTTATGGGATGTGACTTATATCTTGATAAAGCAATTTTTAAAAATTGTCTTTAAGGAAGCCCCAAGGGCATTATTTAAAAAGTAACCTTGAAAAAAAACCCCTTAGACTATTTGTGCCTCAGTTTCCTCACCTATCAATTGGGGTAATAATAATAATACCTACCTCTGAGGGCTGTTAGGAGGAGTAAATGAGAATATAAAAGCAAAGCCTCTGGCAAATGCCTTGTTTGTTCAAATGCCCAATAAATGGCAGCTTTTACTAACACCATGGTTCATATCAGACCCTGGTCCTGGGGGACCAGGACCACGTGGGAATGAAAGTAGACCAGTTCCTTCCCTGGAGGATCTTATAGGAGTAGGATAGAAAAATGTGAATATGTAGTGAGCAGAAAATGCCATGTGACACATGCTAAAGTGGGGATGGGAGCCCCCAGGCATAGCAAAGGGAGGGCTCGGTGACTCATCTGAGCAAACTCATGTGCAAGCAGAGGGCAGGTGGCTCAAGGATAGTAACCATACAGTGTGTTTCCCTTTTTTGTTTGCTTTTTTTTGCGGTACGCGGGCCTCTCACTGTTGTGGCCTCTCCCGTTGCGGAGCACAGGCTCCGGACGTGCAGGCTCAGCGGCCATGGCTCACGGGCCCGGCCACTCCGCGGCATGTGGGATCTTCCTGGACCGGGGCACGAACCCACGTCCCCTGCATTGGCAGACGGACTCTCAACCACTGCGCCACCAGGGAAGCCCCCGTGTGTTTCTCTTAACCAAAGGTGCCATCCCACATCAGATGCACCATTATTTTATGTGTACAAAGAAAGATAAATGTTTTGCCAATTTAATTATGGCTCACCATAGGCGTAAGTCAACCCTAACATCGGATGCATTAGAATATGGATAACAGAAAAAGCGCATTTTAGGATTGATGAACTACAGTAAAAGCCAGGCACTTAATCTGAGTTGACTCTTAACCCTACAGCAATTCTGGGAGATGCATAGTCATTGAAGTCAATCGAAACTAATTCTAAGACCCATCAAGCCCCCAGTGGTGGCCCCTAACTCTGACCTCACTGTAGACCTAAGCCTGACCCTTGAGTGGAACCTGTAAGACTAACCTAAAAGGCAGCCTTAGCCTTCAGGCTGACACCGACGCCATTGTCAGCCGGCACTCTACCCCAGCTCTAGCAGGTGTGTCTTTATTCCCATTTTAAAGAGGAGCGCAGTGAGTCTGAATCAGACTTAAAGCGATTTATTCACAATCCTATGGCTTCAAGTGCCAGAGGTGACAGCTGAACCTGGAGCAGTCTAACTGTGAAGTCTGTGCGGTTTCTCCGTCCTCCAGGGGACCTGAGCCCAAGAGAGAGAAGGAAATGCAAACTGCTACCCAGGCTGTGGGTCAGCCCCGGTGGAGCTCAGACTCCACTCGACCCTGGGGCGTGAATAACTGATTCACACTGAAGGTGCTTCCTTCATGTTCCAGGGTGCTTGCTACTTATGCAAAATATGTTGGAGCCAGGACCAGAGAGCCAGGTTACTCAACAGGGGATGAGGGGTCCCTCCAGCAGGACCCTCCTCAGAGAGGTACAGGGAAAGCTAGGGGGACCCCACCCATCATTACTGCACCCATTATTGCAGTGGTCAGTAATGTCTCACAGAGCGGGCCTGCTGCTCTGCAGAGGGCTGCCCATGTCCCAAGGCATGAGTGGCATTACCCAGGTTTCCAGCACATTCTTCCATTGTTGGAAGCAGCTTTGCTGGGCCGCGTTCTCAGTTCTGAGCAGTTGACCTGGTTGTCAGTTGGCCCGTGCCATCGGCTCCCCCAGGCCTGGTTGGGCACTCCAGCCCCTTCCAAAGAGGAAGAGAGCTAATGGGATTTGGCCACATCCCATACCTGTGGGTCAGCCGCTTCTCTGAAACACTCCACCTGTCCTAAGTCATGCAGAGGGTAAGGGCGGGGACAGTGAGACTCAGGTATTGCATCGCCTGCAGCAATCTGCAAAGTGCTGCGGTAAATCCTTTCTCTGCCAGTCTCAGCAGCATCCAGAGGAGGTAGAATGGTCTAGAAGACAGCCAGCCAGCTGCCCATGTCTGTTCAGAGTCAGGCAGCTAGTTCAAATCCTGGTCTCACCTGCTCACCAGGACTCTTAATTAACTCTACCATAGCACCTGCTAAGCACCAGGCTAAGATGTCACATGTGGTCTGTGCACACAAAGGCCACTTAGCACCTTCATTCTCAGATGATGAGATCTTGAGGCTTATGTAGCCATAAGGTAATCTTTATCATCTATCACACTCTCACGTGCACATAAAGGAAAACACAAGCAATGTAGGGAGGAATAAAGTAGGAGGTTGGGATTAACATATACACACTACTATATATAATACAGATAATCACCAAGGACCCACTGTACAGCACAGGGAAATCTACTCAATATTCTGTAATAATCTATATGGGAAAAGAATCTGATAAAGAATGGCTATATGTTTATTTATAATTGAATCACTTTGCTGTACACCTGAAACTAAACTAACACAACATTATAAATCAACTATACTCCAATATTAAATAAAAATTAAAAATTAAAAAAAAAAACAATAAAAGCAACATAAATTTCTTTCCTCTAGCCACAGAGTCTGCCTTCTGTGAATTAGGCCCATGTGTTTCCACATAGCATCATCCCTCGGGACCACCATGTCGCTAAAGCCACTCACAAATAGCAACTTTAGTCCCCACGACAATCTATACGGATAGGACTATTATTAGCCCCGTCTTACAGATGTAAAAACTGAGGATCAGGGGAGGTTACAAAACCTGCCCAAGCAAACTAACAGGCGAAAGTCCTTGCTGGAAATTTCCATCCTACTGCATTTCCTCCTTATCTCCCTGTGTGTCGCATGAAAAGAATACAGGCTTTGAGCAGATTCGGATTTACATCATACTTCTGCTACTTTTTTACGATCTGTGTGATCACTTAATCTCCCAGGATCTCAGGTCCTCATGTGCAAATGGAGATAATAATGCAAGATAAAGGGGCTTGAAAAGATATTAAAGATAAGGAAATACTATCAAGATCTTCTTTATCTTTCTCCTTCCCTTGAAGAGGACCTAGGTTGATTTTCTGAGTCAAATTGAGTCTCCATACAACGACTTGGGCCTTAGAAGTATTTAGGGCCTTGGTAAATGCTAAACCTGAACACTCAGGGTGCCTCCCCAGGATGCAATTTAGTGATCTGCCTCTGCAGGGGTGCAGGTTTCTTGCTGGCTGTCCCTCCTGCCCAGGCCAGAATGTCTCTCTTGGCTGAGCCAATGTGTGCTGGGGACTTGCACCTATGTTAATTCTGTTCCATGGAGCAGCAACCCGCAAAGCAGTCCTAACAAGCAATCTGAACTCAGACACCCTGAGAACTTGCCCTGTCTCCCCAATTATCCAGCTAAGAGATGGTGAAACTGGAGTTTGAGTTTCAGGTCAGCTCAGGTCTGAGTACGATGGCTGGTCCAAGAGTTCATGGCATGAAAGTTACGTTCCCCAAGACCGTCAGTCGGCTAACAGATCTTTCACTGATTGAAGATCAGGTAGGCTTATTAGAAAAACCTCTATCAGGATATACAAATATGTATATATAAAGATCACATGTGGTATCTACATTTGAGTTATGAGTCTATGTGACTCCCAATAACTCGCATGTTGCTCTGTTCATTGCAACCCTTTGAACTGTGATTAAAATGCCCTGTTTGGGCTTCCCTGGTGGCGCAGTGGTTGAGAGTCCGCCTGTCGATGCAGGGGACACGGGTTCGTGCCCCGGTCTGGGAAGATCCCACATGCCGCGGAGCGGCTGGGCCCGTGAGCCATGGCTGCTGAGCCTGCGCGTCCGGAGCCTGTGCTCCGCAGCGGGAGAGGCCACAGCGGTGAGAGGCCCGCGTAACATGCAAAAAAAAAAAAAAAAGTCCTGTTCCCATTTGCTACACTGAGCAGCTAAGATCCCCTGTTTTATTTCCTCCTTAGGCATAGTTTTTTATTGCTGGAAATCTCTTTTGAATGTAAGGTCCGTGAGGTCAGGGACTTTTTCACTTTCATCCCTTTTTTCCAGCACATAGCACAGTGCCTGGCACACGGAAGGTAAATGATAAATATCTACTGAATGAGTATACTGGGAATATGTGTTTGAAAGATCAGAATGTTAATTTCAGGCTTTATAATAGCAGTTCCTTTGTCATTAATTTAATTCCACATAAACTATTTTCAGCTCAGTTTCACAAATATCCACTGAGCATCTATATGAGTGCCAGGCACTGTTAGTAACCAAGGAACAAAGATGATTGTAATTATAATTATGCTCACATGCACCCCACTTGTTTCTCAAGAATTAAGAGGTACACACTTATTTATTTTTATTTATTTATTTATTTACTTTTTGCTGTATGCGGGCCTCTCACTGTTGTGGCCTCTCCCGTTGCGGAGCACAGGCTCCAGACACCCAGTCTCAGCGGCCATGGCTCACGGGCCCAGCTGCTCCACAGTATGTGGGATCTTCCAGGACCGGGGCACGAACCCGCGTCCCCTGCATCGGCAGGCAGACTCTCCACCACTACACCACCAGGGAAGCCCCACACTTTTTAAAAAAGTCCAAGTTTTGAATGTGTGTAGCCTTTGACCAAATAACTTCACTCGCAGAGTTACGTTCTAAGAGGATAATCAGACACACCCATGTACATGTGTGGCACAAACAGCAAAACTTAATATTTTATAGTCAATAAAATGCGTGCCTTTAAAAAAAAGAATTAAGAGATATACAAAGATTGGGGTTCCCACTGCAGAGACCACAAGGAGAAGTGATTTACACATACGAAGGGCACGTTTTGGGACTTGAATCCAGGCTTAAGGCTTTAAACCTATAATTTGCCTCCTTGGGACACTCCCCTCTGCCCCACTCCCCCAGCTGTTGTCCAGGAAGCCAGGGGAGTAAGTCATTAGCAAAGGGGACTCATTTCCAAGGATACCGTTTGCCTGTGATGAGGTGTTAGTTAAGGAAATGAAGATGGGTGCGTGGGTGGTGGGTGGGTTTATCTCAAGGTGTTTGTTTGACATTGGTGCTGTTTCCCTCTAACGCTGCCTGTGCAAAAGAGGAGAGGCGTTTCATATTTTGGAGTTACTGGGTTTGGATGCATATTTAATTTGAATACCACAATTAAAACGTGAATGTCAAGGGGCTTCCCTGGTGGCGCAGTGGTTGAGAATCTGCCTGCTAATGCAGGGGACACGGGTTCGAGCCCTGGTCTGGGAAGATCCCACATGCCGCGGAGCAACTGGGCCCGTGAGCCACAGCTACTGAGCCTGCGCATCTGGAGCCTGTGCTCCAGCAACAAAAGAGGCCTCGATAGTGAGAGGCCAGCACACCGCGATGAAGAGTGACCCCCCCCACTTGCCACAACTAGAGAAAGCCCTCGCACAGAAGTGAAGAACCAACACAGCCAAAAATAAATAAATAAACAAATGTGGGTTTAAAAAAAAATTAAAAAAAAAAAACGTGAATGTCGTGTCTTTGTGCAAAAGTAAAACATTGGCGATAATGCTTGAGTCCCCTTTAATCATCAGCCCCTCCTACACAGAGGTGAGCACAACTCTGAATTCTAGAGTGGACCCGCCTGATTTTTTCTCTTGCGTTTATATTTATTTCTCAAACGTGGTACAGACTTACTATGTTCCAGGCATTGTGCTAACTGCCTTCCAAATATTATCTCATTTATATTTATTAACCCCTGGAAAATAGTGCTGTCACGTGTATGTAATACATACACACACACTGTAATACCATGCAAGAGTTCCACAACTTGCCTCTGTTGCTACAATCCATCCTAGAGATCCTTTCATATCAGTTACACATATGTTACCTCATTCCCTTCAATGGCTATGGGGTTTCCACTACGGGTTTGCACTGGTTATTTAATGAGTACCCTACTGGTGAACATTTAGGGTGTTCCTAATGAATTTTATTATCTTCATGAGCAGGACCACAGACCTTGTGTACAGTAAGAGTGGAGGGGATTTCTAGGGTAAATCTACTTAGGGGGTCTTAAATCTTAACCCTTACTTAGTACATTAAGCTATGAATAATAAATGCTTCACTAAAACAGGTTTGCGGCAGAGTCTTTAAACCTGTCAGTAGGTAGGGGGCTGCGGGGTATGAGGTGTGGATTACAGTTGAACTCTGACCTAAAAACTGGCAGTTTCCCCATGCTTTTTTGAGAGGCAGAGATAGGCTAAGGGTGACCTCCACCTGGGCAGGTAGGTGTGCACAGCTTTGCAGGAGGACCTCACCCTCCCAGCAAGTGGTCCTGCAGCTTTTCAGACGCATCACCACTGGAAGTCACCTTGATTTTGACCCAAGAATAGTTGGAGTGGCTGGTTACTTGAAGGAGCCAAAGGCCAGGCTGCACTCTGGGAGGTCTGCTAGACAGGAGCCCCAGGGCTACCAGAAGGCCCAGCCAGCAAGTAATCGGACTTCTTTAGCCCTCAGTTTCCTCATCAGGAAAGCTGAGTTACTAGTCTCTACCCTGTGGTGCCCCCTTCTCCCCGTCCCCCATTGCTTTAATCTGAGAATCAAATGAAGAAGTGGAGAATTGTGATTCCTAACTGAAGTATCATTTTCCTTGGAAATTCCCCCAGGATAGGATTTGAGCCTTTTGTTATGCAGGGAGCAAAGGCCAGGCCTCACTATCTAAACTGCCCCAGATATTTAGGCTTCTCTGTCCCTTGATGAATAACTTCCTTAATTTTTCCTGTGGGAGAGCTGGGGGCCTTAATGGTGAAAATCCCTTAATGTGCTAAGGCCTTTAAGGCTGCAAACATTCCTACAGCTGTTTGATGAGTGCTTACAAGCCCCGAGAAGGGGGTCAGATCATCCCCATTTTACAGAGTTGAAGCCTGAGACGCAGAGAGATTATAGGACTTCTCCAGTTCACACGGCACGTAGGCACAAGAGCTGGGAGTCAGCCTAACAACAGAGACTGGACTTGTAGCTGCCACGCCACCCATGGAGCTGACAGCTCAGAATCCTCTCCCCAGCCACCACCGTGGGGATTAGAAGCTCTGGAATCAGACAGAAATGGTTGAACTCTGCCAGTGTTCAATGCTATCTTTTTAATTTTTTAATTTTTTTAAATTTTGGCCGCACGCGGGCTTTCTCTAGTTGGCGCGAGCGGGGGCTACTCTTCGTTGCAGTGCGCGGGCTTCTCACTGCGGTGGCTTCTCTTGTTGCGGAGCACGGGCTCTAGGCACGCGGGCTTCAGTAGCTGTGGCACGCGGGCTCAGTAGCTGTGGCGCATGGGTTCTAGAGTGCAGGCTCAGTAGTCGTGGCGCACGGGCTTAGTTGCTCCGCGGCATGTGGGATCTTCCCGGAGCAGGGCTCGAACCCGTGTCCCCTGATCTGGCGGGCGGATTCTTAACTACTGTGCCACCAGGGAAGTCCTCAATGATATTCTCTCACTAGATGAACTGCCGGTGTCAGAGTTCCACCACTGGAATCATTCTTCTTGCTGGACCAAGCGATGATCTTTCCTTGACTTTGTCAATGTGGAGCGGCAGGGAGTGGGAACCATGGTCTTAAAATAGGACCCTCAAAAGTGGTTGAGGATCTCCCAACAATATGTCACTGCTTAGGTGTCAAGAGGCAGCCTTTTTCAACTACTCAAGGCCAGGAGGAAACATTTTGGGGGGTCAGTTGTGTCTGGGCAGCTCTGCCCCCACATCCCATGTGGCCCCTTACAGGCTGTACCACTGGGAAACTGAAATGCGTCTTCCCTGAATGCAGGCAGAACTCATATTAATGTTGGATCGTGGCAGGTGTCTGAGCTGAGATGGAACTGCAGTTTGTTTCCTGATTATTCCCCCCATTTCACAGACAGGAAAAGGAAGGCTCCAATGGGGACATAACCCAGGCTGGTCTGGGGAGTCTTCATGCTCTCTTCATTCAGGACCCACCCAGATGACTAAAGGACACTCCACCTGGACGTGTACGTCCTCAGGTTCAAAGGTGACAGTCAGCCTGCCAGTGTACACAGGTGTGGCCAAAGGGACACAAGTGTGACTGCAGGCTGACCACTTCTAGGCACATGCTGGCTGCGTGATGACCGCAGCACCCTCTCCCTCCTCCTCTTTTTGTCTATTTCAGGAAAGCACCCACTGTGGTTAATTAACACTCTCCTGCTAACGGTCTTTGGCCTGGAATTTGGAGAGATCTAAAAGCAGGAGGGGGGGCTGGTGGGGGGTGGCAAGGGTGAAGCCGTATTCTTAAACAAGGAGTTATTTAGCACACTCACTGCACCAAGGCCTGGGGTCAGCTGGTGGGAGATACAGAGCTGAATTGATGCTGATTCTGCCTGTGTGGTCCCAGGTCGGACACCTCCGACTCCAGAGGGACTTGTGCTGGAGTACAGAAAAGCCCCAACAATGACCCCAAGGTCTTCAGAGTGGCAGAGGCCACATCCACGCGGCCAGACAGGGAAGCCAGTGTGGCTGTGCAGAGCCAGCAGGGGAAGGCCATGTAGGAAGACAGAACAGAGGTAGCAAAGGCACGGAGACAGAGTGGCAGAGAGCAGGAGCCTTCCACATGGCTGGAGTCCTGACAGACAACAGTGGGAAGAAAGGCAGGAAAAGTACTTGGTGCCTGGGAGCAAAAGGTCTTGCATGCCAGGCCAAGGAGCTGGGCATTTCACGTGTTTTACTGGCATAATATGAGACCAAGAAGATGGCTTTGGAGCTAAACAGAGCTGAGTTCAAATCCAGACCTCAGCTGGAAGACTTGGGCAGACTAAAGCCCCAATCTGATCTCGGTGTCCTACCTGTAACAGGAGACAGTAACGGGGCCCACCTCCCAGGAGGGCAGTGACCATCCACTGAGCACACAGAGATGGCCCCATCCTTCACCCTTCCTTTTGGGCAGGACTTTCAGAATTTTGTGCCAGGTCCATTTGCTCCATTTTCTGGAACAACCAGATTAGCATGGTCATGGCTAGCCCTCATACTAGGTTCTATGGCTTAATGCCCTGGGATGCAGATGTTTGCTCTCAGTTAGAACATGAAGCCATAAAAAGGCAATTTGTTACTAGGTTGGGAGGCTAGTTCAGCCCCGACAGAGATCCGAGGAGTGAGATTTCACAGTGACTCCAGCTTTGTGAGCGAGAAGTATTCAATAAGGAACTTCCCTGAAATATGGAGTGGGGGCATTCGCCACACATATTCAATATCCATCTTTTGTCAGAAGTGCTGGAATTCCTTTGCCAAGCAGAGTTGCTTTTCATGAGGAGTTGCTGCTCCTCCTTTATTGAAGGACTTGAACGGTGAACAAGTTATTTTAAAAATTATTTGAAGTCAAACATTCACTGGATCAACCCAGTTTAACTTGGAAAGCTACTTTCTGAGGGTTTTGGAAAAAAAAAGAGAGAGAGAGAGAAAGAAAGAAAGAAAGAATGGCCACGGCTTAAATCAGAATGTGGAGAGCATTATCAAAAACTTATGTTGCCGTCTCAAAGTCAACTGGAGATACTTTAAGATCCAAATAATTCCAGAATTCTAAAGTTTCAGAGAAAGAATTGTCATTAGTTGGGCATGAACGTGTTTTGCCATCACCATTTCATTCGCAAATATTGTGTTGACCTACCCGGCAGAACCAAAAATGACTATATCTACAAACCTTCTGAGAGGGGAATGAAATGCTCTTTGGGGACCTATTTTTAAAAAAAATCCTGCGAGGTATCCTGTAGACAAGAGGGGGTCTTTTCAGCTCAACTGTCCTACATTTGGCTCATATACTGAATTCCCCAAGCTATCATTACTACAAACAGACTACTTTCCCCACATAATACATAAATTACACCAACCCAATGACATGGGAGATAGACTCTTGTGATTTTAAAACCAAGACCTTCTGGTCTGCAGAAAGAATTTTACTGCTAAGTGAAACCAAATCCTCATCGTGGATCAAGCATCCTTCAGTTTTTGTCCCTGACTGCAGGTAGATACCCCAAACAAGAAAATGCACACAAACTCCAGAAAGGAGGTGACCAGGGAGCGGCTTTGGAATTGATTGGCCCAGAAATGATCAGTGTACAAAAATGAAGGAGCAAGGGGTTGAGGGAGGAGGGGTGTGCAAATGTAAGAAAGTGAGGAAGGTGGGAGATTCCCAAATTCCTCATCTCCTGGCTAAAGAAAAGACAATGAAAGCCCCAACACAAGTCAAACTGAAACCTGAGGCTCTTCCTGAGAATTGTCCTCCTTTTTCCCATCACAGGCAAGCAGAGAAGAACTGAATTATCCAGACAGGCTGGTAAAGGCTCAGCCTCCTCTGCCCAAGGCAAGGCCAGGCTATAGTTGAGTCACAGCATCAGATCCTTCGGATGGTGGGACTGAGCAGGTGACATGACCAGTGACCTCTGAAAATGGCTTTGTTTGTTTGTCTCCATTTCCCATGACTCTACCTGACTGTTTAGTCTAAGGAAGCCTTGATTTCTGCATCTAACCAGTGGGTAAGGGAGTCTAGCTGCTTCTTTAAAAAGCAGACGGGAATTAATGGGCCCAAGTAAGTGCCCTTCTAGAAGTTCAGAAAACTATTCAAAACCGCGGACAAACAGAGACGTTGGAGTCTCCTCCAGTGACTACTTTGAAGAACAAGACACATCTGGGAATGTGCTTGTTAGTTTCCTTACTCCAATGTTTAAAAAGAATCAACAATGCTATCTAATATAAATTTCAATCCAGATCTTAAGATGATGTACCAGCAAATGACCATTTTATCGAGTCCTCTTTAAAAAGATGAATACAATAACAAAGTTCCACATTACATATATCTTTACTGATACTAACCTTTCTAGATCCATAGTTTTATACACGTAATGTGGCCATCCAGGCATGGCTATCTTTTCTTATAATTTTCAGTTTATTTTACAATATTCTTTCCTTCAAAAAAAAAAAGCCCCCTCAATTTCCCAAATTATCTTTTAAGTATTAAGCGTCCCTCTTTTACCCAAAATACAGATCTTGCCTAGCTAACTTTGATCACGAATACATTTTGGAGGGTAAGTTTCTCAAAGTTAATCAGCTAAAAGCTCCAGAACTATTTTATTAGCAAATCAATTGTTTTTCCAAGAACTTTAAAACTACAGCAAAGGAAAAACAAATTATCCTTATTCATTTCAAAATGGACAGAAAGTTTAGGCAGGAGTGTAGACCGCTTAGAAAAAAACCCAAAAAAGTCCGCTTGGTGCCTTCTTCGTGTCATGAAACATGTCCTTTCTTTCCGGTTTGCTGACCACAATATGATGTGTTGGAATGAATAAAAAATGTAAATAAAATACCTCCTCCTGTCTCTCTCTCAGCCAGTCTTTTTTCTTAATTACATTTCTCCCCAGCACCATCTTTACAAAGAGAATCTCAGTTTGCTCTGAAG